>NC_083766.1:2170089-2185089 GCF_963514075.1 Conger conger | reverse complement strand
CAGTGTGAGGGGAGAGTGTGGCTGTTTGTGGGGCCTGGAGATCTTCCTTTCCTCTTCCAATCCTCTGTTTCTGTCTCTGTCTTTAAGTACTCATGTCAGTGTCTGCCATACTTGTAGAAACTACATTTTAACTAAACTTTAAGAATTAAACTTGTAAAAACTACATTTGAACCAAACTTAAGACTGAACTGAACAATGCCAAAGACCATAGCTGGTCAGTAGGGATCCTGCTTGTTTTTTCGCCCCACTAAAACGCTGCTGACAGATAAGTGTAGTGTATGCTCCTGGTTATATTCTCCCTGGTCACCTCACCAATGGCCAGCCAAAAGCCACATCATTTAAATCATATCCCCGAGACAAGCAACGCTGTAATATTCACACTCTTTCCGTGATAGACAAAACATTTATCATGAAGTGGTGCTGATGCTCTAAAATATGATGGATAAAATACAAAGGAAAAGGCTAAATGTGTTGAAGTGCCTTTAGAGTTACTAAATGAAACACTTACCAGAGTGTTAGCTGCAATGTAGCCATGTGCTGATTTATCTGAAAAACAAAGGAACATGTACAGTAAATAAATAAATAAAATATCTGTTGATAATGTCATCTATGAGGCGTTATATCTATCATAATCTAGTGTAGAGAGAGCTGTTTTGTTTCCCTAGACAAATAAGCCAAAAAAGAACATTTTATATGAATAACTTTTGCACACATTTATCCAATTTTGTTCATCATTCACTGCATTTGGTGCATAAAAGCCGACTTTGCAAAAAGGCATTAGATTGCTATTGACTTTATACATCAATTTTCCCAATGGATTAACAAAAGCCCTGCTTTCCCCTGCTGCTGGGAGGTAATGCACAAATCATACACATTATTACAGTGAATGTCTAGGTTTCGCCCAACCTTTCGCCAGTATTTAGCATCGACTTACACGACTCATTTCAGCTTGGTACCTAAGCAAGACGCTTTAACACAGATTACAACCATCAGCTCTGCAGGCAAAACACTTCCTCATTTCTGAAGAACTACCATGGGCGGGTAATTAGAATTTACAGACAGCTTTGGAGATGGACAGCCTCTCGCTCCACCAAGCTTAGCTACTCTGGAGAAGACATGAACAACAACATTGTCCGATGTGACAGACAAGGCTTCATATGTACCAGTTTGTAGAAGCATATGGAAGCCTGCTGCCCATTATAGTCTTCAGTAAAGCAGGTACCTGGATCGCTCTGCAGGTAGAGAGCTGTCTGAGAGTGCATTTAAATCAGGAGGAGACGGCTACTCTTCTACTGTCTCAGAAAAAAGGTATGAAAAGGTACAAAAGCTTGCCGCTGGGGTGATACCTGATAGGTACATAAAAGTATACCCCTTGCCAGTGGATTCATGATTAATCTGTTATTTTTTTGTTTGTAAAAGGTACTGATTCCTACCCAAAAGAACAGTATTTTACCTCTCAGGGTACAGTTGTGAAACATGTCCCTTAATGAACAAAAAAGTTCCTCCACTGTACCCTTATGATCAAGATAACAGTTCATTTTTGGGTGGAATTCCCCTTTAAAACACACTAAAGCTGTCGGCTCTGTGGGCGAAACGGAGACACCCCGGAAGGCGTTCGGGGCCTGACCTCCAGAGGTGAAGCTCATGTACTTCTGGTTGTTGACCGTCTCTTTGGAGTCGTAGAACTTCAGCACGTCCAGGACGGCCTGGGGGTTCTTCTTCTGCTCCAGCTTGGTGATGTTGGAGGTCTGCAGCAGCCGGGCCCACTGCTCAGGGATACCCTGGGGAGGGGGGGAAGAACAGACCTCCGTATCAGCACTGAGGCTAGGGGTTGAGAACAGACCTCCATATCAACACTGAGGCTAGGGGAGAAGAACAGACCTCCATATCAACACTGAGGCTAGGGGAGAAGAACAGACCTCCATATCAACACTGAGGCTAGGGACCGCATTCACTCACTATGACATCTCACTGCTGATTGTATGATATGACTTAATTTACACAGCGGAATCCAACTGTATGAAATAAATATTTTATTTTAAGTTTTTAAACTCGTACATGTGATATTGAATTCACACGTGAAAAGCCAACGACAAGTGAAACTGTCCAGTTCACAATTTTTAAGATGAGAAATGTTAAATTCTCATTGTGAATAGCCAAATTGTGCAAGTATTTTTTCCATAAGCGAGCCAACTTGACAGTGCGCAGCCAGGAACACTGTGAATCCCCCAGTGGGCATCCAGGCATGAAGTTCCCCATCCCCTTCATCTGAACACAACAATGCTGGACCAGACAGGTGAACTAAAGGCAGCAGACAGCCCTTTCTGTTTGCTCTGGGCCTTGTATCACACAGTGGCCGTTGTGCAGAAATACTGGGCCTGTTGGTGATATTGCACCACATCGGTGTTTCGTTCCGGTGCATTCCGGAGCAATAACTCACCGTGAACTCTCCCGTTACGGCGTCGAAGCCGACGTGTATCGTGTGCTCGAAGTCGGACGGCAGGGAGATTTCCGGTCGTTCCTTCTCCTTCTTCTTATTGGCTGCGGAGAGTACAGAGGCAACGGATGGTGAACCAGAGGATTTCAGCGCAGAGCAGATCACAACTCCTGCACTTCACTCCAATAGTCTCTAACGTTCGCATCGGACTATTCAAACAAACGAATACATACTGTTTGGTTTACTTAAGAAAACTATTACTGCTGAGGTTTGGAAAGGCTTCTAATTGATAAAAGGAAGCAAGGAGGGAGTATTTAGCGAGAGTGGGTTTGTTTTGCATCTTATTTGCCAAGGGCTAATTTTCACAAAAAGCAATTTTTCAACGGGCGCTACGCACACAGCTGAGTTTAAAAGCTGCATTTAGTCACACAAGTTTTATCTTCATATCAGTTATTTTTAATTAAAACTCCCCCTGCCTCTCCTGTTGGTATGGCAGCAGGATGGCCGGGTAAAGGGGGGAGTGGGGTTTGAGTCAAGGGGTCAACCTGTAGCCTAGTGGCTAAGGTACATGACTGGGGCAGCCTGTGGCCTAGTGGCTAAGGTACATGACTGGGGCAGCCTGTAGCCTAGTGGCTAAGGTACATGACTGGGGCAGCCTGTAGCCTAGTGGCTAAGGTACATGACTGGGGCAGCCTGTAGCCTAGTGGCTAAGGTACATGACTGGGGCAGCCTGTAGCCTAGTGGCTAAGGTACATGACTGGGTCAACCTGTAGCCTAGTGGCTAAGGTACATGACTGGGGCAGTCTGTAGCCTAGTGGCTAAGGTACATGACTGGGGCAGTCTGTAGCCTAGTGGCTAAGGTACATGACTGGGGCAGCCTGTAGCCTAGTGGCTAAGGTACATGACTGGGGCAGCCTGTAGCCTAGTGGCTAAGGTACATGACTGGGGCAGCCTGTAGCCTAGTGGCTAAGGTACATGACTGGGGCAGCCTGTAGCCTAGTGGCTAAGGTACATGACTGGGGCAGCCTGTAGCCTAGTGGCTAAGGTACATGACTGGGGCAGCCTGTAGCCTAGTGGCTAAGGTACATGACTGGGGCAGCCTATAGCCTAGTGGCTAAGGTACATGACTGGGGCAGCCTGTAGCCTAGTGGCTAAGGTACATGACTGGGGCAGTCTGTAGCCTAGTGGCTAAGGTACATGACTGGGGCAGCCTGTAGCCTAGTGGCTAAGGTACATGACTGGGGCAGCCTGTGGCCTAGTGGCTAAGGTACATGACTGGGGCAGTCTGTAGCCTAGTGGCTAAGGTAC
Source organism: Conger conger (assembly GCF_963514075.1). Classification (NCBI taxonomy): domain Eukaryota; kingdom Metazoa; phylum Chordata; class Actinopteri; order Anguilliformes; family Congridae; genus Conger; species Conger conger. The sequence continues at coordinate 2,181,344 of NC_083766.1, read as the reverse complement.
ATGACTGGGGCAGCCTGTAGCCTAGTGGTTTAGGGGGAATGGGGGTAGGGTTTAGGGGAATGGGGGGAGGGTTTAAGGGGGAATGGGGGTAGGGTTTGAGGGGGAATGGGGGGTAGGATTTGAGGGGGAATGGGGGGAGGGTTTAAGGGGGAATGGGGGTAGGGTTTAGGGGGGAATGGGGAGAGGGTTTAGGGGGGAATGGGGAGAGGGTTTAGGGGGGAATGGGGGTAGGGTTTGAGGGGGGAATGGGGGTTGGGTTTAGGGGGGAATGGGGAGGGTTTAGGGGGAATGGGGGTAGGGTTTGAGGGGGAATGGGGGGAGGGTTTGAGGGGGGATGGGGGGAGGGTTTAGGGGGGAATGGGGAGAGGGTTTAAGGGGGAATGGGGGTAGGGTTTGAGGGGGAATGGGGGGAGGGTTTAGGGGGGAATGGGGGTAGGGTTTAGGGGGGAATGGGGGTAGGGTTTAGGGGGAATGGGGGGAGGGTTTAGGGGGAATGGGGGGAGGGTTTAGGGGGAATGGGGGGAGGGTTTAGGGGGGAATGGGGGGAGGGTTTAGGGGGGAATGGGGGTAGGGTTTGAGGGGAATGGGGGGAGGGTTTAGGGGGGAATGTGGGTAGGGTTTGAGGGGAATGGGGGAGGGTGGCAGGAGAGGTTCTCACTCTTGTCTCCTCCAGGAAAGATGGAGCGCAGACGGGCCTTCTTGTTCTTCTCTTCGGGAGCCATTGGGAGCGGTTTGGAGCCGTGGTTGACCGATGAGGAGTCCCTGTTGCTGCTGTTCATTCTCAGAGGCGGCGCCGGAGGCTTCTCCCCAGTATCCACACTATTGGACATCTTCAGCAGCGCTCGCACTGTCCTGCAACCACAGAGGAAGAAGAACAACCCCAGATCAGAACACCATTCTCCGCCAGGATCTGACGATCGCAAAGGGACAAACTGCGGCTGTTTCGCGAGAACAGGAACAACTGTAATGCCGTAACGTATGTTTCAGTGGACATACTGAACTGGCATGCCTGAATATTCATACCTCGCTCATTTTAAAAGTGGAATTAAACGCTTGATTAAAGACGATTGCTTTCCGATGCGTAAGCTCTAAGAGCCGTGCTCTCCCTGGGTGCTCCTTCCAGTCAGGCCGACCCAGGGCTCATTCCGGCCGCTTAGTCCCTCTCCTCACACACTATCCTTGTGTCCTCTCCTCATTCTTCAGCTCCACAAAATGGAGGTCGCAAGGCAAGGTTTGCGAGGAAGAGATATGAGGACAGAGGAATCAAGGAAACGTGTATTAGGCAAATGGAACGTCCCTTGTTTCGGTCAAGTGTCCGTTTTAGGCAGAGGGGGAGAGGGGGGCCTACGGGTTGATCATTTACACGTCACACGTTCCAAATAAATTTGTGAAGGCTTCGCTTGAGCCTCCTCGTTCATCCACGGAGCGTTTAGCAGATTACTCTGCCCTCAGAGGGGCGGCGGACCTTGATCGATTTCCAGGTCAGGCGAGGACCACGGAGATGAGAACGGATAAAATAAGCGACTGGAACGAGCCCTCGAGTCTCGGGGTGCGTGAGCAAATTTCGTCCAGACACACCCTGAGCATCGGCGAGGCACGCGGTGTCCATACCCCGTTCCCCGGAGCGCAGTACAGCACAGCGTCCAATATCTCCTCCTCTCAGAGGCCCGGGAAAGAGCAGGTCCAGTTTGATCTCACGGGCTCACTATATCCTGTAATCTCCTCCGCTTAAATCTTCAATTTCCTGCCATCTGCAGCTCTTTTAACTTCCACCCCCCCCCCCCCCCCCCCCCTCCAAAAAAAAACGAGAGGAGATTTATCGGAGGAGAGGCTTCAAGCCGCAGATTTGTGGGTTCGTTTCTCACGCAGAGCTCCGCGCCCTTCGGCGCGGACTTTAATCAAAATGGCCGCCGAGGCTTTACCGTGTGACACGTGAAATATGCGCTGTTCGGGTTCCCTCTGGAAAGGGCCTCTGCCGTTTAAATAAATAATATGAAACTCAGCGTGGCCGACGCACCTGCAAGAGTAGAGTGTGAGAACTCTGCTACGATCACGATTTATCACATGAGCAAAGTGTGATATTGTAACACCTTCATCCAAATGTATTACGTGAGCCAAGCGTAGCATCTTAACACGTTTATTCGAAGCCCACGGGCAGTCAGATGTGTTCCCGGCGTGTCTCGCCACTTTTCAGTAGCTCTTGGCATTCTGCATTTCACACAAAACAAACACAAATACACAGGCACACTATACACACAGTCACACATTTACTCAACCGGCGGTGAAGTGAATATCAAATATCCGTGTCTCTCTTTGAAACCTCATCATATGAATGTACGTTGGTTGGTATGCTGGAAAGTAATTGATTTGCACACTCTCTCCAATGTGTATACAGAGGGGCCCAACAGCCTGAGGCCGAGTCATGTGTTCATTATTTAACAAGGATTATTACACGGCTTTGTTGAACGCCCGATTCTGATTGGTCGCTTCAGGCATTCTATGGACTGAAATTTGCTCTGGGTAAGACTGCTTTACCTCACCCATAGACAGCAGAGCGCTTTAATAACAACACTTTTCATATCACTGGGCCAAAAGATGTGCGGTTCATTTTCAAATTTGAAAACTCAGGACACCCGGTGTCAAAAAATTTTGTAACTACCACTTATGTACTAGTCCTTGACAGGCCTGGGTCAAATACTTAATGCTTTCGGATTCAAATACTTTTTCTACACTTTACCAAGCTTGTGTGGCGTATGGGAACCCATACAACCTGCACTCTCAAAAAGCAAAAAGTGTTCTGGCCCTCGAGGTCGGCTCAACCGCAGCAGGCGAGTTGAATCAAGCGAAGAAAAGTATTTGAATCCAGAACAATTACGCACTTGACCCAGGTCTGGCCCTTGATGAATAATGAAAGCAGTCGTTCCTTGGCGTGGCGGTCCCCGCTGCGCGGCGTGGGCTGAGCGGAGTCGGAGGCCTTCGGTGGCAGATTGAGAGGCCGCTCCCCGTGCCTCCTCCTTCCTCACTCATCCTTCCGACGCTCTCTAAATTATGGATGCGCACAGCGGCACAGCCTGGCGTGGGATTCGATTGTTTACACCCCGCAGTCTCCCGCTTCCACAGCGCGGCCGGCAGGAGAGGCTCTGGCGTCTGGAAACTTTTCACTTTTACACGTCTCTTACAGCCGCCACGAAGTTCAAAATACGTTACTTTTGCCAGCCCCAAATGACAAGTTTTCCTCAAAGTTCTGACTGCACCCGAACACTGCAAACTGAAACTAAAGAGATTACGTGGAACTGTATTAAAACTAACTTCACCAACTTAAACTTAATTTCTTCACTGTGTAAATATGTATTTCCCTTGTTTATTTTGGACTGCAGTTCCGTGTGAATACAGGGCATTACTCAGTCCAGGGTCTGTACCAGGATATACAAGACAAACTGGAAAGGCTTATTTGCTTAACCTCCCCGAGAGAGCAGAAATGATTAAAATGTCCGAACATGTGGAGCAGCGTGTGGGCGTAAGGCCGCGTGTTTGTTTAGGGGCTCAGTTCAGCCCTGGTCCTGGAGAGCCACAGGGTGTGCTGGCTTTCGTTTTCAGACCCGAGACCCAAGAATCAAAGTGAGGTGAGCTAAGAAACGACGAAAGCCAGCACGCCCTGCGGCTCTCCAGGACCAGGGTCTCTGGCCCCTGGTTTAGGGGCTCTCTCCCCGGCCTGTGGGGTGTGGGGCTCCAGGGTAAGACAGTGTGTGTTCAGGTGCTCGCCGCCTGTCCTGGGTGTGTCCGCGCTGGGATCCCTCCTCTGGGCCCTGTGCTCCCCTCCGCTCTGCCTGGGCGGGGCAGAACGGTCCAGAGGGAGGGGGCTGTCTGCTGTGCTCCGAAGGAAACATGAGTCAAAATATTTGTGGGTTTTCTGCTTGTACACTACGCCTGATGGAATGACAACAATCTACCAAATGTGTGGAGGATATCGATGAGCTTCCTCTTTCATTCATGAGAATCGGTGAGAGAGAGAGAAGCTCTGACGTGGACAACAGAGGAGCCTGGTCGCGCTCCACACGCCAGACACAAACGAAAGGGGGTCGAATGCGATCGGTCTAATGTTCACATTTTCACACACCAGTTCCAATGGAGACAGCTAGTTGGGAATCAGAGAAGCTGGGGGTGGAATGAGAGAGAGAAAAAGAAAGAAAGAGGGACAGGGAGAGAGAGAGGGGGAGAGAAAGAGAGAGAGGGAGAGAGAGATAATCCACCCCCTGAGCACTTCCTGGCCACCAAACAAAAGAAAGAACAGTGCCAGTATGACTCTGATGTATCTGTACGGCTGGGTAATATGTACATATCATGAAGTATTCTGTTCACGCTTGAAGCTTGCTGCGTGCGTCTGTATGTGTCTGTGTGTCTATGTGAGTCCATGTCTGTCTGTTTGTGTCAGTGTGTCGATGTGAGTCTGTGTGTGTCTGTTTGTGTCAGTGTGTCTATATGCGTTTGTATGTGTCTGCATGTGTCAGTGTGTCTATGTGAGTCCGTGTCTGTCTGTTTGTGTCAGTGTGTCGATGTGAGTCTGTGTGTGTCTGTTTGTGTCAGTGTGTCTCTATGCGTTTGTATGTGTCTGCATGTGTCAGTGTGTCTATGTGAGTCCGTGTGGGTCTGCCTGTGTCAGTGTGTCTGTGTGAGTCCGTGTCTGTCTGTTTGTGTCAGTGTGTCTGTGTGTTTGTAATAATAATAATGATCATATGCAGATAAACACCACTCTATCCACAAAATTCGTATCTATTCTATGTTGGCAATGAATCTGCCGTGGTCTCATATCATAAGCCCCCCCCCCCCCCCCCCCTCCCCCCCATTTCATCACAGGCTCTCCCATGAGGCATGGAGACAACATGGCAGTATTAAACCCCCCCCCCCCCCCCCCGGTATAAACCTGCAGTATTCCCTCAGATGGTGCTGTAACTTCCTTTGCATTGATTTCTACTTATGTGGCTATTTTTACAGCGATGCTGAAAATGCCTGTTCCTAAAAGCAGTATAAACTGCTAAAATTAAAGAATAAATCTCATTTTCACTCATCCAAATGCATTTAATACATTATTAATTCATCATATATTTGATTTCATTCAATATAAACAAGGCCTATTTTATGTGTATTTAACTGTAATATGCCTTTTTAAATTTTCAAACTATTGAAATGTCATTAGTGTTTTTAATATTGAATATTGAAATGTGACTAGTATTGTTAAACAATTTCCTCATATACAGTAACATAGAGCATGTATTTTTTTGTCAATACGTGTCAACACTACAATGCGGAATCTACAATACCCAAATCAGCGTCACAATATATATCCTCTACAGTGCAGTAATACAGGATAATCCTCTGAGTGCAACAGAATAGCCTTTGTCCAAAGCTCAGTATCACAACAAATTATCTTCTCCAAAGCAGCAGAAAATCACACAGAATATCTGCAGTGACACTCCGCAGAACATAATCCTGAGTATCACAATAGCACCCTCCTTAGTGTCCTCAGAACTCCACGCTGAACGCTGCTATTGGTGAACGTGGCAACTCATCATCCCTCTCCACCAATCAGACTCCAGCTCCAGTACTGTCTGGATGGTTTGAGCTGAGCTCGCTCGCTAAGAAAGAATAGATTCCATTTTTGGATCGGCACCAAAAAGCACCCTTTCTGAGAGGTTGAATGAGGGGATATGAGACCACGCTCGCTGGTAATTAGCTTTCTGGGACCTGTCTGCGGTCGAAGACAAAATGGTTCCATTAGGAACCTGTGCTTCCATAGAAGAACCCTGTCTAGTTAAAGGGTTCTTTGTCAGGTAAAATGCGTTCTTTCTTTGTCTGTGAGCTTTCAGACCTCACACCTGTGACAGAGGGTTCCATAAAGAATGAAAAAGGGTTTCTCTGCGGAGACAAGCCAAAGAACCTTTTTGTCTGAGAGTGTAGGACGAATGGTTTTATTGAAACGTGGAGGGCGGCCTGTAGCGTAGTGGTTTAGGTAAATGACCGGGACACGCAAGGTCGGTGGTTTGATCCCCGGTCAAGCCACGATAAGATCCGCACAGCCCTTGAGCAAGGCCCTTAACCCTGCATTGCTCCAGGGGAGGATTTTCTCCTGCTTAATCTAATCAACTGTACGTCACTCTGGGTAAGAGCGTCTGCCAAATGCAATTAATGTAATGGAATTAATGTGGAAAACAATGACGGCAGGAGGTCAAAGCGGGATAGCTGACTTCGAAATATGCTGGTTTATGCTGGTTTAGCATGGTGGACATGCTGGTGTATGCTGGTTTAGCATGGTGGACATGCTGGTTTAGCATGGTCAATATGCTGGTTTATGCTGGTTTAGCATGGTGGACATGCTGGTTTATGCTGGTTTAGCATGGTGGATATGCTGGTTTACGTTGGTTTAGCAGGGCTGATATGCTGGTTTATGCCGGTTTAGCAGGGCTAATATGCTAGTTTAGCAGGGCTGATATGCTAGTTTAGCAGGGCTGATATGCTGGTTTATGCCAGTTTAGCAGGGCTGATATACTGGTTTAGCATGGCTGATATGCTGGTTTAGCAGGGCTGATATGCTAGTTTAGCATGGCTGATATGCTGGTTTAGCAGGGCTGATATACTGGTTTAGCATGGCTGATATGCTGGTTTAGCAGGGCTGATGTGCTGGTTTAGCAGGGCTGATATGCTAGTTTAGCAGGGCTGATATGCTAGTTTAGCAGGGCTGATATGCTAGTTTAGCAGGGCTGATATGCAGGTTTAGCAGGGCTGATGTGCTGGTTTAGCATGGCTGATATGGTCTTTAGTAGTACAGGATTAAGATGCACGGCCCTACTGCCTGAGTATCTCAGTGAGCCCCGAGCCGTATCTACACCAGCCTGGCTGACACTAATTCCATGTTTAATATGCCGCTGCTACAATCTGCCCTTTCCCTATGTCTCCCAGCACTGACGCATCGATTATGTGTACAAGCGTTTGGACAGTCGCACGATTTTAAAAAGCTGTGATTCCTACACGCTTCACTTGGCCCTCAGGTTAAGGCTGACAGTCTGCACTTCAATCTGAACGTGGTATTTTAGTGTAATATGCTGACCTCAACCTTCAGTGCAAAATAAGTCAGTCTTAAAATGACCTAGCCATACTGCCACACAGATTCATTATATTGCATCTTTTCTTTAGCAGGAAATGCTTCTCACTCGATTTGATCATTACTGTCATAACCTGACAGGAAAAAAACAGGTCTGAACCCCCCCAAAAAAGGCCAGCAGTGGGGTACAGTCTGGTATAATCCTTGGTGAATGCTGTTCACAACCATTTTAGCTGTGCCTGGTTAACTGTGCAATGCCAACAGCATTGCGCTGCATTCTGGGTACTGAAGTTAACCAGGAAAAGCACATAGGAGTGTAATTCTCTGTTCCAACTTCGCTCTTTGAATAAGTTGGCATTGTCAATACATTTCCAATACATTAATAAGAACCCACTTAAAAAGGAGGTACAATAAGACGTGAGGCGCGTGTCTAAAGCAGCGGACTTTGACGCAGGCACCTGCTCACTGCAGTTACACACCTGTTCACTGCAGTTACACACCTGCTCACTGCAGTTACACACCTGTTCACTGCAGTTACACACCTGCTCACTGCTCTTACACACCTGCTCACTGCAGTTACACACCTGTTCACTGCAGTTACACACCTGTTCACTGCAGTTACACACCTGCTCACTGCAGTTACACACCTGTTCACTGCAGTTACACACCTGCTCACTGCTCTTACACACCTGCTCACTGCAGTTACACACCTGTTCCGAGGTTGGGCAGCACACGTGGAGGAGCGTAATTGGCTCGTCGCTCCGAGGGGGGGGGGGACTTGGCAGGGGCTGCAGGATCGGCGTGTGCAGGAGGGCCCTGAACGCACGGTCCCAGGGCTCTCAGACCATGCGGATTATACGAAGACTCTAAAATCCCGAATCTCCGGGGTGACGGGGGCCACATCCACGGCAACATGGGGGATTGGAATAAACGGGGTACAATTGGCCACCAAATTGGGAGAAAAGGGGAGAAATCTGAAGCTGAGGTGCACTGAGGACATGGCCCTGGGCTTGGCGTACAGTATTCCTCAGAGGGGCTCGCTGCTGAGGAACCTCACGTTACACACCTCTAATAACTCCCAGACTGCGTGGTTAAGGGACGTTGTGCTTTAACAGTCAGCTTCTTTCCGCTTGACTGGGCTCGCAGGCCGAAGCCGGGCACAGTACCATAAGACATCCTGACGGAGACGGGCACGTTTGCCCGAAACCCGGAAAGCGGAGACACCCAGAGACGGCGTTCCCAGCAGCGCAGCGCATTCCCGTTTTCTCCCAGACCTAATTTATGCGCACCGGAAAAGCGGCCATTTAAATCCACTTTCATTAAGATCAGGCAGCACTGCCGACATCCAGTTAGATTTGAACATCAGACGCAGGGAGGGCCTTAGAAAGACTTTAATCTTGAATCCAGATCTCTCCTGCAGGCTGGCCACAGAACGTCCCCCCTCCCCCCACTGATGATATGCAGGGCTGAGGGTGAGGCAGGGATGTCACATCAACGGCTGGGCTGGGGCGGGATTGGGGGGGGGGGCAGCACTGGTGGCAGTGAGTGATGACTTGGGCCCCCCCACCCCCCTCGGTGATTCAGGTAACAGCATAGCTCCAGTACGCACTGTCCAATAACAGCGTTGCTCCAGTACGGACTGTCCAATAACAGCACAGCACCAGTATCCACTGTCCAATAACAGCTGAGCCCCAGTATGCACTGTCCAATAACAGCTGAGCCCCAGTATGCACTGTCCAATAACAGCTGAGCCCCAGTATGCACTGTTCAATAACAGCTGAGCCCCAGTATGCACTGTCCAATGACAGCGTTGCTCCAGTACGCACTGTCCAATAAGAACATAGCCCCAGTACGCACTGTCCAATAACAGCACAGCCCCAGTATGCACTGTCCAATAACAGCTGAGCCCCAGTATGCACTGTCCAATAACAGCTGAGCCCCAGTATGCACTGTCCAATAACAGCTGAGCCCCAGTACGCACTGTCCAATAACAGCTGAGCCCCAGTATGCACTGTACCTTTGTGGTAGAGAGCTGTTTGTAGCACAAAGGTACAAACAAAAATGTTATTCCTAGCTGTGCTGCTTCTGTAGTCTTGAGTCCTTAACCAGAGTTGGTACCCCTGCTGAACAAAAGGCAGTTGTTTTTGCTGGTTTCATTATCACTGTTATTGTACGTTTTTGTATCAAATAGAAGAAGAGACACAGGGGGACCTCTGAGATTTGGGCTGCAGATGTCAGCAGGGTACTGAAAAGATGAGGCAGGGCTGCTTTTGGCTTCAGACCACATCCAGCTCACAAGGGAGCCTTTAAGTAGGACAGTGCCAGCGAAAGGCCAATCACAAGATGAGCCAAATACAATCATCCAGTGAACCGGGTCTCCCCACTGCAACCACAACCTCCAGGCACAACGCCTATTTATAATATCTCCACTCCCTTCTGTCTCTCATGTGGCGAATAAATATATATTCATAAATATATCTATATATATATATAAATATATTCATGGATCCTACTTGATTGAAATTTGTATTTTGTGGCATTTCAGACAATTATCAGCAAAATTTGTCTTGATTGACATTGCCTGTGGACCTTGTAAGTGTAAATTTGTCTTGTAGTTGTAAGTCGGGACCGAACTAAACGTTTGCTTGTGCCAACATTGCTAGACTGTTACGAATCAAAGTAGAGCAAATGTAATATCCCTGAGCTGGAATTCAGTTAAAAATAATATACCAGTACAGTACTTTTCTGACTTTCTTATTTTCTACAGTACTTGAATTGTACAAAATGGGTCTTTGCTTTAAAGCTATCGGAGCGACAAATGTAAATTTCTATTTTCAATACTTTATCCTTGTGTGTCTGCTTTACTGGAGCGGGCGTGACCGATAGAACACTTTTTAAGGTGTTTTAATGAACCCTGCGGCGCATCGGAGGGTTAGCTCCACTGCGCAGGACACACAAGAGCCTCCAGGTTCAGTTTGTGGCAGGAAACCTCACTAATCACTTCACCGCGTGGAACAGCAGCCATTTCACGTGCATTACTTTTATAACGTTTCCACATGCAGGACGGTAGAAGAGGAATGAAGGACATGACTTGAGCAGTTGCCTGTGTGATATTAGTTTCAGTGGCTCTGATATCTGCACCAGCTGGACTGGGTTAAGCACTATGAGATCAGGCATGTTATCTGGACAACAATATTGATCCTATTATTGTTCTTCCATACACAGGGGATTTGCCTGTTTGCCTATTGTATATACCCATGTGTAAATGGTTTGTAAAAAAACCAAACAAACAAGAAACACATATGGAGCATACAGAAAACACAAAATAAGTGTTATAGACCTGGCATCTTACATGACTTGACTCATTTTTTTTTACATATTAGGCATTTCAAAATTCTCTCTATGTATAAAAGGGGCCATGATTGTGTAAAAATAAACATGTTTTCTATGTTTCATTTACCAACACCTACTAATCAACATATGATTTTCACCAAGCTTTTGCATAGGGAGTGTGAAGGGAGACGTCAAAATGATGCTGATGTTTTGCATAATTTATGAGACTGTTCCAGATTTATTCCAGCTCTTATCTCAAGGCTCCTGTCCAATAATCTGACATGTTTACATCACAACGTGGCCGGTTTAATGACTCAGCGAGTGTAATTCTATAACACAGACCGCGGAGATTCCTCTTTGTGAAAGGATGTTGCAGTGCACTGGGTCCCTGGCCATGGCCTGTCAGTATGCTGGCTCTGTTTCAGACGTGGTCGTGTGGCGGAGGGGAAACAAAAGGATTGTGGGTTTTAGAGTTCCATCGGAGGATTGCGCTCCCGGAGATAATTACAGCAGAACAGACCGGGCTACTGAGCCAGGGACAGTCAACCAGGTGTGAGCGGGAAGGAGGGGGGCGGGGGTGTTAATCTGTCTCTCCTCAGGGGGTCCTCCACCAGAATATGAGGGGGAAAAAACAAGGTCATTTCATTCAAACCCACAGCACTGAGGAGAAATTAATCACTGCAGCCCCCAACATGCCCGCCTGGAACCGTCGAGTTCCCCTTCTGGCACAGAGCACTGCAGGACAGGGGGGAACAAAGGGGGCTGGATCCTGAGGCACCTGTCCTCAGAGTCATGGGCAGGGTCGTTTAAAACGGACTCAAATCAG
>NC_083766.1:2130089-2162589 GCF_963514075.1 Conger conger | reverse complement strand
CGGCTCCTGACCCCAGACCCTGGCTCCTCCAGCAGGCAGGATGCTTCAGTGGCTGTTCGCTGTTCCCTAGCCCATGATGTCATCCTGCCGGTGCAGCCCATTGGCTGGCTGTAAACCTGGTAATAATGCTAACAGCGCTGGGGGGAGAGGCAGACGCCATTGGTCTCCTGTTTCAGGGCCAGGAACCGCTGAGTTTCACACTGAAGAGGGAGGCTGGATTTTCTTTTTCCCTCTCTCCCTCTCTCCCTCGCTCTCTCCCTCTGTCTTTCACTCTCTCTCTCGCTTTCTCTTCCCCTCTTGTTCTCTCCCTCTCTAACTCTTTCTTTTTTCTTTCTCTTTTTGCCTCTTGTTTTTGGTTTTATAATAATAATCATAATGTGTTATTCAGCTGACATCCAAAGCGACTGACAGTTGATTACACTAAGCAGGGGACAAGCCCTGCCAATATTTATTTGTTTGATTGACTTTCTATTTAGCAACATTAGCACTGTCCACCAAAGCAAATTGCAAATGTAAGTTGCCTGTGCTATAACTAGTGTACTCGTATAACTATAAAATGTGTTGCATCAATTTTAAATGTGAAGTGTGTTAAGCAGACGGGCCAAAGCTTTAGAACAGCAACCTGACGTGAGAGAGAACATTTACAGGGATTTTTAGGTCTTGTCTTTGCACATGACCACCGTTTGAGACCATGGCAGAGAAACCTGTCTGCACTGTGTTCTACAGCAGCCCAGAGAGACACCCTGCTCAAAAAGAGCTTGAGTTAGAAAACAGACAAGCTACAGGCACTAGCAGGTTGACCAAATGGTAGATGGACTGCCTTCATATCGCGCTTTTATCCGAAGCGCTTTACAATTGATGCCTCACATTCACACACACACACACACACCAACCGCGATAGGCTGCCATGTAAGGTACCAGTGCGTTTTATTTTTGTGTTTAGGCGTCTTGCTCGGGGACACTTCAACACACCCAGACGACTGCTCATACCTCCTGAGCTAATGTGGGTTCAGCTCATACCTCCTGAGCTAATGTGGGTTCAGCTCACACCTCCTGAGCTAATGTGGGTTCAGCTCACACCTCCTGAGCTAATGTGGGTTCAGCTCACACCTCCTGAGCTAATGTGGGTTCAGCTCGTACCTCCTGAGCTAATGTGGGTTCAGGTCACACCTCCTGAGCTAATGTGGGTTCAGCTCACACCTCCTGAGCTAATGTGGGTTGAGCTCACACCTCCTGAGCTAATGTGGGTTGAGCTCATACCTCCTGAGCTAATGTGGGTTCAGCTAGTACCTCCTGAGCTAATGTGGGTTCAGCTCACACCTCCTGAGCTAATGTGGGTTGAGCTCACACCTCCTGAGCTAATGTGGGTTCAGCTCATACCTCCTGAGCTAATATGGGTTCAGCTCATACTTCCTGAGCTAATGTGGGTTCAGCTCATACCTCCTGAGCTAATATGGGTTCAGCTCATACCCAGTAAGACCAGCTTGCCCAGTTCAGTCTCCTCGCTGGTCCAGCACTAAGGCTGGCTCGGGCGGCGACATCAAACCGAATTATCGCCGCCCTCCCCTGATTTGCCTATGATGTCATCTTTTTTCCCCTGCACACCTGCGATTGGCTGGCTGACCCAGCATCTGCACGCATCTCAAGGCTAGTGCCTCTTGCCTGAGGTGTAGACCTATCAGAGTGGCTCTGAATCAGGGCTGGTTGTCGTGACAACCCGTGTAATGTCAGTTCCTCGTCCATGGGTAATTCTTGCATTGCTGGTGCATTTTATTGTTGTTTTTTTAAACAGCGGTTTGGACCCTCCAGCCTACCCATTGGCATAATGTTTTACCTGCAAACATATAAAATCATATACCAGTAAACCCTGTATTGACAATCTCATGTTATGAGAAGGGGAAGTTTTAAAAACACGTGACGTTGTCACGGTATACATTTCTGTCTGCACAATACAACACCAGTCATGTAAAAGTAATTTATTCGGTGTATGTTTACAGATAAAATCTCATTCGCAGTGTACATATTGGAGGGATTGTTATGTACGCGACTGGAGAACACGTTTAAGCAGCTTTTAAGCATATGTACAGTAGCCAATTGCTTCGCTTTCTGGTTCGAGATAACAAATATAATTCTATCAAATATGCTGCCTGACCAGTTTATTAATATTTAATTGACTTGCGTCCCCAGGGCAACGAGCAGTCTCAGATCAAACAGGAGGCTGACACTCTCAGGGGGATATGGAGCAGCCCTTGCGCTAGGAGCACCTCTCTGAATCTAAATGATAAAATCATATATACTGTGTGAGCAACACAAGCCATTCATCTTCAAATGGGAAGCAGAAAGGTTACGGTCTAATTACATATCGGCAAATAAAGTATATGTGTGAAATATATTTATTTTGAGACACTAAATAATATAGATTGTGTACATATGTAGATATATAGCAATGAACAAATGATTTACACATCTGCTTGTGAATTTGCGAACGCAAAAATGCACAAAACAACGAAATGATTGCTCTTGCTTCATAATGAACGCCCTGACCTGTTTAGGTTTAAATTTAACTGGCAGTTCAGACATTTATTTTGGTGTCTGCTCGAGGCACAGAGATGGTGGCCAGATGGCTTAATCTGTCTCCTGAGTTATAGGAGACAGACTCATCAGTTCAGCAGGGGGGTACTCTCGGCAATTATTCCCAGTGAACACATACTGTGTGTGTGCGTGTGTGTGTGTGCGTGTGTGTGTGTGTGTAAGTGTGTATGAGTGTGTGTGTGTGTGTGTAAGTGTGTATGAGTGTGTGTGTGTGTGTGTGTGTGTGTGTGTGTATGTAAGTGTGTATACGTGTGTATGTGTGTATGCATGTGCTTGTGTATGCATGTGTGTATGTATGTGCGTGTGTATGCACGTGTGTATGTGTGTGTGTGCACGTGTGTATGTGCATGTCCATATTTATGTGTGTGTGTTATATACAGAAGAGTTGCTGTTAGATTTCTCAGTGACTAACAGGCCCCAGAACAACAGCAGAAGTAGGTGTCAAGAGGATCACAGAGACAGAGTATCAGAGTATAAGTGCATGGATCATTCTTAATACACCTCACAAATCATGTGACCTTGACTCATCCTCTATGCTGGAGGACAACCCTTTCATACAACAACTACAGAGTATTTAAATACAGCGATAATCCAGATTCATCATGGTAAATTTCTTATGGTAAATTCCGTAGATTCATTGTGATAAATTCGGCAGTTCACGGTTGTTCAAATCAAGCTGATCGGGAGAGAGACGAGTCATTCTGTCATTGCCCAGCCAGACGCTTTCAGCTGCTCTGTCTCAGTCCAGAATGTGGTCGTCTGACCTTATGAAGACAGGCCTGACCTTTCCGGCAGTGGATGAAATCAGTAATGCATGTGGACACACATAACCTTGCAGGCATCAGACGGCAACCGGCATACATTACTGCAGCTCATTTCAGCCGAACATGACAGGTCATCACTGTTCTGGCCCCTGCGTCTCCCGCTATATGGTCATCCAGAGTGGAAAGGCCAGTCTATCGTCCAGCGACAGAGTGTCGCTGCGACCAACAACGTGCAACGGATGCCACTAGTCGCAGTGAAGTTCGCTTTTTACTCTGGGTGACTGGAGTGCGTTTATACTTTTTGCTAAGGACAACGATCACAATCTAGTCGGGCGAAAAAAGAACATTCATGAACATTCTGCGATTTCAGACGAACGACACTCTATCACCTGTGGGGCAACCTGTAGCCTAGTGGCTAAGGTACATGACTGGGGCAGCCTGTAGCCTAGTGGCTAAGGTACATGACTGGGGCAACCTGTAGCCTAGTGGCTAAGGTACATGACTGGGGCAGCCTGTAGCCTAGTGGCTAAGGTACATGACTGGGGCAACCTGTAGTCTAGTGGCTAAGGTTCATGACTGGGACAGCCTGTAGCCTAGTGGCTAAGGTACATGACTGGGGCAACCTGTAGCCTAGTGGCTAAGGTACATGACTGGGGCAACCTGTAGCCTAGTGGCTAAGGTACATGACTGGGGCAACCTGTAGTCTAGTGGCTAAGGTACATGACTGGGACAGCCTGTAGCCTAGTGGCTAAGGTACATGACTGAGACAGCCTGTAGCCCAGTGGCTAAGGTACATGACTGGGGCAGCCTGTAGCCTAGTGGCTAAGGTACATGACTGGAGCAGCCTGTAGCCTAGTGGCTAAGGTACATGACTGGGGCAGCCTGTAGCCTAGTGGCTAAGGTACATGACTGGGGCAGCCTGTAGCCCAGTGGCTAAGGTACATGACTGGGGCAGCCTGTAGCCTAGTGGCTAAGGTACATGACTGGGGCAACCTGTAGTCTAGTGGCTAAGGTACATGACTGGGGCAGCCTGTAGCCTAGTGGCTAAGGTACATGACTGGGGCAGCCTGTAGCCCAGTGGCTAAGGTACATGACTGGGGCAGCCTGTAGCCTAGTGGCTAAGGTACATGACTGGGGCAACCTGTAGTCTAGTGGCTAAGGTACATGACTGGGGCAACCTGTAGTCTAGTGGCTAAGGTACATGACTGGGGCAGCCTGCAGCCTAGTGGCTAAGGTACATGACTGGGGCAGCCTGTAGCCTAGTGGCTAAGGTACATGACTGGGACAGCCTGTAGCCTAGTGGCTAAGGTACATGACTGGGGCAACCTGTAGTCTAGTGGCTAAGGTACATGACTGGGGCAACCTGTAGTCTAGTGGCTAAGGTACATGACTGGGACAGCCTGTAGCCTAGTGGCTAAGGTACATGACTGGGGCAGCCTGTAGCCTAGTGGCTAAGGTACATGACTGGGGCAGCCTGTAGCCTAGTGGCTAAGGTACATGACTGGGACAGCCTGTAGCCTAGTGGCTAAGGTACATGACTGGGGCAGCCTGTAGTCTAGTGGCTAAGGTACATGACTGGGGCAGCCTGTAGCCTAGTGGCTAAGGTACATGACTGGGGCAGCCTGTAGCCTAGTGGCTAAGGTACATGACTGGGACAGCCTGTAGCCTAGTGGCTAAGGTACATGACTGGGGCAGCCTGTAGTCTAGTGGCTAAGGTACATGACTGGGACAGCCTGTAGCCTAGTGGCTAAGGTACATGACTGGGGTAGCCTGTGGCCTAGTGGCTAAGGTACATGACTGAGGCAGCCTGTAGTCTAGTGGCTAAGGTACATGTCTGGGACAGCCTGTAGCCTAGTGGCTAAGGTACATGACTGGGGCAGCCTGTAGCCTAGTGGCTAAGGTACATGACTGGGGCAGCCTGTAGCCTAGTGGCTAAGGTACATGACTGGGGCAGCCTGTAGCATAGTGGCTAAGGTACATGACTGGGGCAGCCTGTAGCCTAGTGGCTAAGGTACATGACTGGGGCAGCCTGTAGCCTAGTGGCTAAGGTACATGACTGGGGCAGCCTGTAGCCTAGTGGCTAAGGTACATGACTGGGGCAGCCTGTAGCCTAGTGGCTAAGGTACATGACTGTGAGCTGGAAGCTTGGTGGTTCAAGCCCCGGTGCAGCTGTGATAAGATCCACACTACTGTTGGGCCCTTGAGCAAGGCCCTTAACCCCACATTGCTCCAGTCTAATCAGCTGCAAGTCGCTTTGGATAAAAGCATCAGCTAAATAACCCAATTATTATTATTAAAAAATTGAACTGGCCTTTAGAGTTTCAGCCAAATCGTATTCTTGGGTTTAACTCTCAGATTGCGGTACTGATACTCTGCATATTCCCTCCGGTGGACCATGTCAGTGGATTCTGGTCTGTGGCAGTACCATCTGTGCCCTGGACGCTCCTCTCTATCCGCTAAAAAGACATACAGGAGAACAACAAAGAACGATGCCGCCTGATCATTGCCTGACTCAGCTGGCAGACACCCTGCTCTCTCTCCACCTCAGCTGGGGTGTGGTGAGTGTTCTGGCACAAAATGGCAGCCGTGCATCACCCAGGTGGGTGCTACACATGTGTGGAGTTTCCCTCACAGCACTGAAAGTGCCTTGAGTGTCTCAAAAAGCGCTATATAAATGTAATGATCTATCTATCTATCTATCTATCTATCTATCTATCTAACGATTCAGGAATGACTTATGATTAATTAGTTATTAGTCATCAGAATAGAGAAATACAGCAGATTACAGACGGGATCTCCAGTGGCCTTCACGTCACTTTTAACCTGATGTATGAAAAGTGTAGAAATGACCCTTCCGCAGTGGCCTTTCGTAATGAGCTGTACCTTTATGCGTTACTGTTATAACCCCCCCCCCCCCCCCCCAGTGGCCTTTCTGATGCAGCCCCCTTCCACATCCAACCCCAACAGCCGCTGATGGTTGCTGTGGTAACCACCAGACGTCCTCAGTCCATGGAGGATCAGGCCACCGGCATCATAAGGGATGGGGAGGGGGCTGGGTGCCATAGTAACATAGGGCTGGGTGCCATAGTAACATAGGAGTGGGTGTCATAGTAACAGGGCTGGGTGTCATGGTAACAGGGCTGGGTGTTATAGTGACATAGGGCTGGGTGTCATGGTAACAGGGCTGGGTGTTATAGTGACATAGGGCTGGGTGTCATGGTAACAGGGCTGGGTGTTATAGTGACATAGGGCTGGGTGTCATGGTAACAGGGCTGGGTGTTATAGTGACATAGGGCTGGGTGTCATGGTAACAGGGCTGGGTGTTATAGTGACATAGGGCTGGGTGTCATGGTAACAGGGCTGGGTGTTATAGTGACATAGGAGTGGGTGTCATAGTAACATAGGGCTGGGTGTCATAGTAACATAGGGCTGGGTGTCATGGTAACAGGGCTGGATATCATAGTAACGTAGAGTTGGGGGGCTATAGTAACAGGGCTGGGTGTCATGGTAACTTATGGCCGGGTGTCACAGTAACATACTTACATGGCTAGTAGTGCACTATGGGGGGAGTCAGGGTCAGGTAGTCGGTAGCACCAGACCGGCGCACTGTGTATTCTCACCCCCCTCCCCCAACACACACACACACACACACACACATGCACATGCACACGCACACACGCACACACACTAGCCACACCCCCCAGCCTCCCAGAGAAAGTGGGGGGAAATCTCAGCTGGTTGCCATGGAAACCAGCCACCCTGCCGCCCACTTGAACGGCTGCTGCATTAGCATCAGATTTGCAGCCAGATGAGCCGGGGGGGCTCCCCATGACCCACACATCATGACCAGCACTTCAGTGGACACAGCGTCATGCGCTGTCTGTGTTAAACAAGCGCCAGGTCGCTCTACCAATTCAGCTACAGCCCTCTCTCTGCCCTGGTACAGAGCCCTGCACCCTCTCTCTCTCTCTCTCTCTCTCTCTCTCTCTCTCTGCCCTGGTACAGAGCCCTGCACCCTCTCTCTCTCTCTCTCTCTCTCTCTCTCTGCCCTGGTACAGAGCCCTGCACCTTCTCTCTCTCTCTCTCTGCCCTGGTACAGAGCCGTGTGTCTGCATCCCTTCCTGGAGACAGCCACAGTATATACTGATGCTCCAGCGGCAGGGTGGAGAGCAGGGCAGTCTGATTTCACAGGGCCCTGACGGCCGCCTGTAGATCTGGCTGTAGTGAGAAACAGGATGACCTCTAGCAGGGCTGTCCAATCATGTGCCATGGAGGGCCGAGAGCATGCATATTCTAACCAATCACAACACCGGCCGATTTCACCAATGAGTTCCCTGCTCTCTAGTCGAAGGTGAGTTGATTCGTGAAAACGTGAGTTGATTCGTGAAATTCATTGATTCGGCAGTCCTGCATCTATAGTTTCAAGGGCTGCTCATTTTTCATTTTGTAGTAAATATGTTGGGCCATCTCGTTATTAACACAAAACATTGGTCAGTAATGTATGTTTTCTTCCTTAATTCTGTATTCATGGCTAAGGACCTAGCTATAAAGATGTATGGAGAACACCAGTACACATACTGTGTGAATAAATAAACCCACATGAAAATCAAAGCTAAAATAGTACTACATTGGCTTAAGATTATTGACAATGGATACAAATTATACATAATAAATAGAAGAAAACGCATAGCACAATATACTCTCACTGTAAGCTAGAAACATCTTCAAGACTCATTGCATTTTCATGAGTGGGGGATACTTATATCTAGCTTTGAGATTGTGTTCTGAACCCATTATTATTATGTCTGTGAGGTGAACCGTTTGTTCCTTGAGGCAGGACAGTGGCATGTAACAAACAGTGAATTTGTGTCACAAGGCCCGTTGGGCTCATTCAGAACCGGTCACGCCATCATCATGAATTCCACTGTCCAACTATAGAGTCCAGAAATACTGATCAAGCATTTTGGTTCTGCTGTACAGCCTCTTGTTCAATCTAAAGCCCCTGTCTCACAAACAATAGCTAAAAAAGGGGGAATCGTGACTAGCTTAGTGACCCCGTTCACACACCACCATAACATAACCGAACATAATGGAGAGAACAGGCCATTCAGCCCGGCAGTGTTCCTCTGTTCCCACCACTAAAGTGTACCTGCTGTTTAGTGCGCCTAAAAGCTGAATAGTCTCTAGCACCATATCAAGCCTGGTGTTGAAAACCCCCAGTGTTTCTGCCTCCACTACATGTCCTGGCAAGCTATTCCACACAGTGACCACTCGCAGTGTGAAAAAATACGACCTAATATCTGTGCGGGATTTCTCCTCAGACAATTTTCATTTATACCCGCCTCGGTCTTCTCTGAAGAATTGCCTGCAGTTCACTTTGTTATTTTAAGTTTAAAAGCCCGAATCACGTTGATTTGCGCCCTTTCACACATCGCAGACGAAGAGACGACTGAAAGCAGGACGCTACACGTCACTCTTACGGTTTTCAGCATCTTTCTTGGTCATAGCACTCGAAAAATGGAGGACGAAACAAACAGAGCAGAGCCTGCAAGTGCTTCGATTAAAAATGTTTTTGAAGTAATAAAGCACAGAAATAATACAATAATACATGATTCACCCAGATGGTCAATGAAATGTGTTGTTTATGTGTGCATTGCAGAAGCTTTTGTCCCAGCTCCCCTTCTCACCATTCTCCTGACCCAC
Organism: Conger conger; assembly: GCF_963514075.1. Lineage (NCBI taxonomy): Eukaryota > Metazoa > Chordata > Actinopteri > Anguilliformes > Congridae > Conger > Conger conger. The sequence continues at coordinate 2,153,530 of NC_083766.1, read as the reverse complement.
CTCCAGTGCTACAGCCCAGTCCCAGGGCTGTTTGGGATTCAAACCAGCAACCTCTCAGTTACAAAGCCCAATTGTTTTTGTGTTTCGTGTCATACATCATGGTGTCCCTTGTATCCAAAGGAATATTTATTACAGATACATTCACAGCAAGCAAAAAAACGTACACTCATTCACACCAGCAATATTCACACTACAAATAAGGCACCTTAACCCGGTACTGTACTGTAATCCTGTAAGGCATACGTTATGATCTTAGCTACATGCAAGGCAAGACCTGATGTTGATCTGACATACACCAATTACATTTTAGAACCAGCTGTGTGTTGACGAAATATAATATATCCACCAGATCTGTTTCCCCATAAATGCATTATCTTCAGCAGTGGGGGTAATAGTTAAAGCCAGGCAATTTCAGGGTTCATTACCAAAACAACAACAAAGGGTCCCTGTGCCTAAACGGTGTGTATTTATTTTCAGATGTAAAATCAATACTGAATAAGCGGATGAGCCGTGTGTATAAAGGTGAATAACACGGCATCCCCTTCACAATCATTAACGTTTCAGCAGAGGATTTTCTCCATTTCCGACACCGGTAATAATCACCGGCAATATGTCAATACATTCAAATATACAACTGGGTGCAACTGCAAGTCTGAAGCAAACATTTTTCACCATCACCAGATTTTACATTCTGAGGCCCCCGATACGGACCTGTCAGCCGGATGAAACGGGACGGACTCTGCCGCGGGGAGTCTGAGCCTGTGTTTAAAATCACAGGTTCGTATCTGCTGGGCGTTCAGAGCGGGGCCCTGTACGATGCGGCGGGCGACCGCTGCCTTGCGTGTTGACATTAGCCTTTATCAGGGAGCTGATTGGCAGATGGTGCTGAATGTGAAGGAGGGCTCATTACGGCCCCCCCGCGGGTCTGGGGGGGGGGGGGGGGGGGAGAGCGCTCTCCATGCTGTGACTGCTCGTTCCCTATTTTTAAATACTAAATAAACAGCCTATTAGCCGTCCTCTGCAATCACCTGGCTTAGTGTAGCACACTTTACCTCACTCTCTCAGAACAAGGATAAGAAGACCAACAGATGTAACCTGGGTGTTACCCTATAGGTACAAAGGTCTTTCACCCCAGCTCAGCGATACTTAATCACTTTGTACCTTTTTGCTTGTAAGAGATGCCCAAACAGGTTCCCAATTAGAACATGGTACCTTCTGGGTATGTTTGGTATAGATGTTCCTTAAAGAACAAAAATGTACCTCCACCGTACCTGTATTTCTGAGAGTGCCCTGTACACTACTGTAGTAAACTGCTTTGAGCTGCAAGCAAATATCCATTAACGGGTGATCGCTGCTTCCTGGCCAAGCTTGGAGTATCACTCACGCCCGTACAGTTCTTAGCAGCTTCCGCGACACAACAGGCGAAGAAAATGGTGTGAAGAGCGTGTAAAAACGTCACAAACGTGAATTATCAAAGGGGAAGCCGTGAGCATAAAGGTATAAACTGGCGCGTTAATGAGAAAGGAGTCTCATACATTAATCATACTTTGCCCCGGGCAATGTCACGCAACCCTCCCGCAGACAGGACGTTAAGATGAAGAGCCATATGCCTCCTCTTTTCTCCCTCGTTGAGCGCCAAACGTGCGTTCAAGACATAGACAGTAATGAGGTTCAAGATGGCAGAAGTTAGCTGACGTTCACCAACATACTCACTTTTTTTTTTCTGTTCGCCACAAACATTAGCTTACAGTTTGAAAAGGTAGTGCACCGCAAACAAAAATAGTTACTGATAGGGAAAACTTTTTGACAATTGTGTCATAACACAATGTAATATTTGTTCGTACTTTTAAAAAGAAATCACAGGTAAGCAACCAATCAGCTAATCGTTCAGCAGTAACTGTTTGCTGCAAACCTAGTTCACCACAAATGTTCAAATGTGTTCAGCTGTGGTGGCAGGTATGAAAGTACAGTATGTCTTCTGTCATAAAGGCAGGTCACATGATGTTCTGGATTTCATCTGTTTTCTCCACCATTTACCAGGCTGACGGTTGTAAAAGCTTTTCTTCATTTTCTTCCAAACACAAATGTCAAATATCCTTAACTGCTTTCGTGTGAATTAGAAGAATAATTACCAGAAAGATTTCCTTGAATGTCAGGTCTAATGCTCTCTGGTTGTTTTAATACTGGTAGGGCAATTCTGAACGGAACCACATACACTCACTGAGCACTTTATCGTGTACTTATTGGACTATTTTTTACTTATTACTTCTGCTGCTGTAGCTTATCCACTTAGATGTTTAGCACATTGTGTATTCAGAGATGCTCTTCTGCATACCACTGTTGTAATATGCAGTTATTTGCATTTCTGTCACCTTCCTGTGGGCTTTGGCCAGTCTGGCCCTTCTCCACGGACCTCTCTCATTAACAACATGTTTTTGGATGTTTTTTGTTTTTTTGCACCATTCTCTGCAAACTCTGGTGAAAGATCAGCAGTTTCTGAGATAGTCAAACAAACCCTGTCTGGCACCTATAATCACATTTGGTGTGAAAAACAGCTGAACCTCTTGACCATGCTTTTATGCATTTAGTTGCTGCTACGTGATTGGCTGATTAAATATTTGCATTAACAAGCTGGTGTATAGGTCTACTGAATTAAGTGGTCACTGAGTGTATATTAGAATTCCCTTTATGGCAATTTAAATATAAAGGATTACCTACTGCAGTGTAGAAAAATTAAGTACCAAAAACTATGTGTCCCTGAAAAGCAGATTAATGCACATCAACGTGGCATAATAAACGTGATGTCCCTGTGTTCACTCCTTACAGCTAGGAGAAGGAAAATATCCCGAAATAAATTCACAAGAACATGTTTGCAATTATATCTTGGATACGGTTTTGTAATTGAGAATGTCACAGCCATTCAGCGTGTGCACTGTAATATGTGAATAATTTATTTATCCTCGCAGAACAATTATGAGAAGCCAGTCCGAGCCGCTGGCCTTGTCTTGCTCATCCTAGCGAGACCGCAGAGTCGGGACGGTGTTTCCTGGTGACACAGCGGAGATAAAAATGCTAACTGCGTGCTAACACCTCCGGGGTAACTGTGTAAGCCGAACCACTCGGTGTGTACGCGGCATAACAAGGGGAAATGTATTCCTGCGCTCTTGAATAAATTGCACTGGAAGGTGAATTACCCTCCGGGATTCACAAGTACCGAAACGCATTACACTGGCTCTGGGTTCCACACCAAACTCAACAGCGTCGAACAGCACACATACTGCGCCAGACTCTCAGAATGAACTGTCCTGCAGGAAGCCAATCTGAACATGGAAACCAATTATATTTTGAAATACAAATGTGATTAAATATCGTACTGTACATACGGACACCAAATGACTTGTGCTAAAGCGTGTAACACAACATTGTCGCGTACGGCATTGATGTAACAACAACGAAGAGCATTTTATTGTCGCCCAGCTGAATGGAGGAAGTATCTTCACATCCACGGTGTCTTCCATCAGAAGGGCCTGTCTGACAGCACTCTGGGCTGCGTGGACTAACCGATGGGTTTTTGTTTAAAGCTGTCATTTGCATGGTTCATCTCAGCCATCGATCAAAGCGCGCCTCCTTGTCGACGCACGAGCTGTCCTCGACGACGGGCTTTTCTCCGGAGCGTGCGGCGCGGGGGCAGGTGCGCTCGCTCTGAGCCGCGGTGGCGATTCCCGCTCAGCCCGGGCGCGGGGAACCGGCGGTATTGCCCGGAATACCGACGGAGCGGGACGGAGAGGCGAGGAAGGGGGCTGGGAACGGCGCGAAGCAGGAGGCCTTTCGTCTTTCCGGAACGTCCCGTGAAAAGGCCGAGCGCCTCGGTCCCGTTAATGAAGCGGGTGCCGTGCTCCAGCAACACGCAGACGGCCTTTTCATGCGCACAACGCATCAATTATTCACAAATAAAAAGGCCAACGGAAAGGCTCAACGTCGCTTTTTATTCCGAAATGATGAGACATGACTGGGATTATTTAGACTGTTTAACTGTTTCCAGTCGAGACGATGTGTTGGTTTTTGTTGTTTAGACCATGTTGTTTAACTGTTTACAGTCGAGACGATGTGTTGGTTTTTGTTGTTTAGATCATGTTGTTTAACGGTGAATGAGTGTGTAATGTAAACGGTGAATGAGTGTGTAATGTAAATGGTGAATGAGTGTGTAATGTAAACAAGCACCATTCAGCCAGGGGAATCTGCACACTGCCACTGGGGAATTCTCACAGAACATCTGTCTGTCAAATCGATCGATAACGGACACACCGTTTCATCGGTCCAGCCTCCAGGATTAGAATACCCGTAGCGTAAAACAGCCATGTAAAAACAGGCAGGCTACCCCGCTGAAAACACCTTAAGATGTCTTTTTGACACTTCTTGGCGGTCATTGGCTGGTATATGGCTGGTCAAAGCTGGCCTTTAACTGGACAAAGCTGGTTAAGCTGGTAGAGTAAGCTGGTTTGACTGGTTTAAGCTGGACTTTTCAGCAGGGAAGGAAGCTCATGGATCACGAATGACCAGCAGAGACCCGCATTAATGTACACCCATTTTATCTCTTTTGCTCTGATACCGGTCTCAGGGTAAGACAGTGGGATGGGCAACTTGCACCTTTTCTGCTACAGCCATTGTATCTATGAAAGTCTCCCTGTTATCACAAGAGGGAAATTAATAATTCATTATAATTTAATGACCTAGCCGAAAGAGACATGACTGAGCAAAGCTGTCAAGTATTACGTGTGAAAAAAATATACGAGTTTGATTTTGAATGTGTTTTATTTGCATTGATATTTAATGGTGATAATGTTTGGTGACCTTGTACATACATGATCCATGGCTCACCACACACAGGAAAGGGTGCTTCAGTGAAGTGGGAGAGTAGATATAGGCTAGTACTGTGGCCATGTATGGCGTGACCTCAGAAGCCAGACTGTAACACTTGTTCCGTTCCTCATTTCTTCGCGACTGTTATGACTTTGGGGTGCCCTCTGCCCCCCCCCCCCTCCCCCAATAGCCCTCCCCCTCCCCCACTGCTCCTCCCCAGCCCCCCGCCTCAATCAAGCTCTGCGTCAATATTAATCACAGCCTGCTGTATCTGATGGCAGAAAGGCCCATAAATTCAGAGTGAGCACCAATCAGCAGTCGGGAGGGGGGCGGAAGGAGCCAATCGAGGCAGGCCCTGGCCGTGCCGACTCCGCCCCTGACAGCTGCCCTATTGTGGCAGGCCTTCCTTGCCCCAGCGGACCGGTTCAATAACTAATCTCAGCCCCAGCAGCAGAGGCGGCTATCCTGGCCACTGCGGTATGGAGAGGAGCGCAAAGCCCCCCACCCTTAATCTGCTCTTCATGGGCCAGCAGAGACTCCCCACAGCAAGCTAACACTTTCATTTAAATTATTTACTGAATCGTTCTTTTGAAATACAAGTGGTCATCTAGCCAGAATGGCTGAAGATATTGTACAAAAAAACCATCAAAAGGATAAAACACAAAAACAGCCAGAGGCTTATTTCCATTGTGGTCCCTTTAGGGGTAGAGGGGTTGTATTGTGGGGAGCGGGGGGTGGGGGGCACAGTATAATATAGCTGATTAGCGATACAACAACCATATATAGACACCTTCTGTCCTGATCAATATTTCAGCATAAAGAACAGCAGCAGCTGCAAGATTTTATACTGAAAAAAACAAATACAGTTTGAACATGGTCTTTAAAATAAAAAAGATAGGTGAAAGAGTCAGGCAGTCAGACAAAATATACTCTAAATATACAATCGTTTGATTTAGATTTGTTTTTCACTGCCTGTTAATTATATTCCAAAATATATTATTAAATATATATATAAAATATATTGCAAAATATTCCAGAGCATTCTATTAGCACCACTACAACAGCGTTCCCCAACCCGTCTCTCACAATGCAGCACTCCCAAAACTGCCATCGTCAGCCATAGGCATGAATGTTATTTCAGGGTTTAAGTGAAGCGATATGCTTTATAATGACATTTACATTGGCTTTTGTGAATGGGATTTGTTCATTTAAGTTTTTTTAAATTCTGACCTGCTCCGCCTCACTACATCAACAAATGAGCCCTTCCTGTATTCAGAGGGATTGTGGGAAATGTAGTTTCCTTGGTCAAATGGGGAAAGGATCTACAAGGCGATAGCTCATGTCCTAAAAACACATTTGAGGTCATTCCAATCCCTTATTTTTCTCTCCTTTTTTTCTTTTTCTTTCACCTTTTCTTGCCCCTAGCTCCACCCATTAGGAGAGGTGGATCCACAGGTCAATCATTTATACGTCATGCTTTAGGAAAAAAAATACTTCCATGAAGGCTACGCTCATGTTTCCTTGGGAAAAAGGAAAGTTCTGAAGTTCTTAACTTCTTCTTCTTCTAGTGCCTAGAAGGAACATTGAATGGGCTGGAATGTCTTTAAAGATGGCCGACTTCGATCGATTCCCGGGGCAGGAGCAAGAAAGAGGAGAAATATAATGATTGGAATGAGCCCATTTCACTCGAGAACAGAGGCCCAAGGAGAACTGAGGGAGCTGACGGTCATACTTGCGGAGAAGCCTCTTCTCTGCACTGCATGAGTGGAGAGAAATTCAAGTTCAAACGTTGCCTTCTCCTTCAAATATTTTCAATTCATATTTTAACAGCACCAAAAGAAACGGATTAAGTGTGTCACAACAATTTCTCTCCTGCAGAGAAGCCCAAGCCTTATTTTAATATATACTGTGTATGTAAAGCTCCTCTTTCTGGCTCACATCACCACTGGGCGGCCTGCAGTATCTATTTATAACAGAACACAGTTAGGACCGCCATCGTCGTCGAAATGAAGTCTTTTTTCTAAATCTCCCAAACATATAAAATGGATAGAAAGCAATGTGACCCCCAAACCAGTCTGACTGTATCGTGTATGTTGGTAGTGGACACTAAATAGCAGTGATAGTCTGTGCTAAAAATGTACTTTTGTAATAGTCGTTCTACATCCTCATAAACAAGCTCCTGACAGTGGGGAAGTGATGCGATGTGTTAACTGATGTGTGAATCTGTTCTGTTCTGCACAGCAGAAATGAACCTACTGCCTTTGTTATTTTAGCAGAAACTCTACGATGAATATTCAAATATTTTTCCATTCATATTTATTTGTCCCGTTTTGGATTCTGTGCTATTCGATGCCGTCGTGCTATTCGATGCCGTCGTGCTATTCAAACGACGCAGTGACACTGGCACTGTGACATCGTCGGCGATGGCCCCGTTCACCTTCAGGCCGTAGCTTCTGCTTTGTGTTCCCAACCGACCCGGCGAACGAAGAACAACAGCGGCAGCCTCCCATTAATCCTGTTTTCAAACACAGACGACAACGGACGTCCGTAACGGCAAACAGAGATTAGGGCCGGGGTCGGTCGGGCGGGCGGGCGGGCGGGCGCTTGTGTTTTGCTCGGCGCAGATACCATCGCCGGCGCCCAATTATCTCCGGCCTCGCGCGTTTAATTGGGAGACGCAGGTTGCCGCGCCGCACGAGCGTTCTGCCTGGGCTGACACCAACAAAGAAGACGCCGGCTGCGGTGTCAGAGGCCGGGCTGCTGGGAAGGGCAGATGGCGCTGGGAGGCTGCGCCGCATTAGCATGAGAATAGGGGGCCGGTTTGTTACGCCGAGCCTTTTCCCCTCAATTACATTACCGCCCTCCCCCCCCCCCCCCAAAAACCCAAATGAGCCCCTCTCCCCTTCACAAGGGACGCGGCTGTCCGCAGTAAATTGGACCACAATGAGGGACACGCCGGCAATCTGTCGACACGTGTACAGCGCTAACAATTCATTACAAAAGAGAGCAGGAGATAGCCGGCGCACCGGTCTCAGCCCCTCCCCCCACCCTCCCGCTGCGAATGTATGGTAATTGGATATGTGGCATCATCGAGTCTCAGCGATGACATAATGGATTCATTCAAGATTAAAAATGCAAACGCTCTCACGTTTGGTGGGGTGGGGGGGGATGGGAGCATATTGCAAATCTAATTTGTATTTTATTGTTTGTTAGCAGAGTTTAGCTCATTTAAAATGAATACATGATAAAAAAGGATGTTCTGGGTGTTGCCGTGCATCAATAATACATTCAGACAATCAAGATGAAGGCAGTGAACTATATCATTATATTTTATAAAATGTACATTACTATCACAAAAAGACATGCAAATGACAGAAAATATTCTTAACCTTCATGTTGTTAGGGCACTATATAAAGCTGCACAGTAGAAAAAGGATAATAATGCAAAAACAAAGGCTATATTAGTGAACGTGTTACTAATGAAAAGCACACAAAACAGGTGTGAGTTTGTCCTTGAATGCTGCTCAAGCAGTAACCAATTATATTGGACCCCGGGCAAAACCTCATGTAAAATATCTGGAATTATTTATGTGTTATCATACGGCTCGCATCCAGTGGAAAGTGCGAAAGATTATTGTCTCTTTTTCTTTCATCACAGTTTGTGCAACTCCCCTCCGGTAGATTACAGTACACTAATGGCATTTGGCAGACGCTCTTATCCAGGGCGACTTACAGTTGATTTAGACTAAGCAGGAGACAATCCTCCCCTGGAGCAATGCAGGGTTAAGGGCCTTGCTCAAGGGTCCAACGACTGGGCGGATTTTATCGTGGCTAGACTGGTGATCCAACCACCGACCTTGCGGTTCCCAGTCATGTACCTTAACCACTACGCTACAGGGTCATGTACCTTAACCACTACGCTACAGGGTCATGTACCTTAACCACTACGCTACAGGCCGCCTTATAGTGGGTGATATAAGATGCCAAGAGCCACTAAGAATCTCTCGAAGAGGGAAGTTATAAACTTGGAATACAATTTACTGTCTGGTTGCATATTTGTACATCTTGGCTTGCCAAGTGCCAATAATGTAATGTGTTTTATATGCCACATATAGCTAAAGCCCTGCTAATGCCCTACAATTATATGCTTACTTATGGAAACAATTCAAATATTATTACCAGCAAAGCATTATACACAATACACATGTGTTTGTTATTGGTAAAGAATCTAATAGTTTTCATGGTTTTCTGTGAACTTGACCACCATGGATTCTGTTTGTGATGAAGATTTTTTTTTTTTTTTTTTACAATTCACAAGCTCCTATGCCAGATCTTTACAGCGTGACCAAACAATTTCACAGATAAAACATTAATTTAATATATTTAATTGATTTTGGGTCTGCTTCAGTCTCAGTGAGGTATCATTGTTGGGATACTATACTCCCTTCAGACACAACCACACGGCGAAAAGGACCGGATGAATGCATTTGGCAGCCATGCTTGGAGCGGTCGCCTCCAACCTTCTTTAACAGGGATCGAGGCTGCCATCTTCAGGCTGTCAGGTGTAACAACCGGTTATTTCCAAAGTGAATAAAATATTGGGTTTCACAGAAACTTAGCCCTGGACTAAATTCTATCTTGAATGTAGATTCTACATTCACAACTCAATGTAGTCCAATACTAAGCTTAATTTGTGTCTTTGAAAGAAGCCTTAGTTGATACAAAATTGTAAATGGCTTTCTGATTTATTTAAGATATTTGGGGGAAAACAGTGCAGATCGTTATTTACGTTAAACACATCACAGCCGGGTAACATTGTTTTTTGGCAACAACTACAATTGTTCGTTAACATGCATGTTAGCTTGACGATTATACAATACTTCGACACTTCAAGTGTAACAGAAATGCATTCATCAGAATTGGCCGTTTTGTGTTTTTTTATTTTTATTATTATTATTTTTTAAACTTATTATAAGCACAAGTGTATTTCTTATTTGTAATTCATAACACTAGTAATGTCACATTTGTTTCATGTTTCTTTAGGCAGTAAATATAACCAGTGCCAAATCTCAATTCCATCAATTGAATTGTTATTATAACATAACTTATACACGGACAAGCATCACACTGTTTTCCAAGTTAGACTGTATGTAAAACGATACGTGGTATTAAAAAACTTTACTTATTCAGATGTTGTCGGATGCCATTGTAGCTGTAGATTTGACCAAACCGTGAAATTAAAAAATATATTAAAAAAACAAATGAAATCCGCTCAGTGGATGTTCAGTGGATGTTAACTTGTAAGACCAATAGAAGACACGCCCCTTTGGTACGTACAACCATAGACATAATGTCTATGCGCAACGTAAACGAAGGACGTAAGGACCCATCTAACGTCATGACGTACGGAGAAGGCGGAGCAGATGATTTGAAAGTGGCGGGCGGACTCCTGAATGTAACTTACCATACGAGATTGGCGAGGATCATCAGCATATAAACAAACAATACTTTAGCTAACTTTTACGCTACTCTGCTAAATTAAAACGGATTTATGTAGACACTTGTTTCGTTAAGCGGCGAGTGCGTGTCAAGGAAAAGGAAACGTGAAGCTTACTCTAATTTTGATTTCTCTTTGGGAGTTGATCAAAGTGCAAAGCGGAAAAGGTATGCTAGCCTAACGTTAACATGACCAAGAGTATGCAGAATAGGGCCTTTTCGTATTTTTGAAAATAATCGAAGCTGTATAGCTTTATGATAGGCAACGATGGCGAATAATATGGAATTACTACGCAATTAACTTTCTAATGCAGAGGGCAGAGAACACTTAGCCTAATGTTATCAAACGTGTCATTTCGATCCGTTAACTAAGACAATGGCTAACAAGCTAACATCTAACTTCTCTAGCTAGCTAGCTAAAATGGCTCGTATTCATTTTTTAATATTCTGTAACTACTGACTAAGGTAGGTAGGCGGACAGATCAGTTAATGTAATAAATTGCTAGTTGTCTTGTAAACTTCATGTTTTGGATATCCGCTGTAAGGGCAGCGACAATGATGTGCTGTTCTTTCAGTGAACTGTGTTGCGCATTGTGGTTGATTCCCTTTCAATTATTTTCTACCATGACATGAGCAGGACAGCGCGTTGCCGAAATTAAAGCGGATATTCTGTAGGTCGTTGGCTAACGTTAAATAAACGAATTAAATATTTGTCAGCGGCTTGTCTCTAAACAACGTTGTTCGCGGTTTCGAGCGTTTACATGGCTTGCATTTGAACTGACAGGAACCCCAGCATGTCCAAGGACGAGGATAAGGGCATAGCTGTTCGCGTTGCCCTGCGGTGCCGACCCTTGGTGCCCAAGGAGGTGAACGAAGGCTGTCAGCCGTGCCTCACGTTTGTCCCCGGAGAGCCACAGGTATGCTCCGAGCCTGCCAGACACGTCCGGGAATAGGCATTTCGTCGATACAGTCTGGTTATCCTATGTATTCATATATGTATATGATTGTACTTTATTTGACGAATAAAGTGCTTTATTTGTGAGTTACGGTAAGTTGACGTTTGTGCTTGTCTTGCAGGTGGTTGTTGGCAATGATAAGGCGTTCACGTATGACTATGTTTTTGACCCAATGGCTGAGCAAGAGGAGGTCTACACCACGTCCGTCTCGCCCCTGCTGTCAGGACTGTTCAGAGGTACGGGAGCACCAGCATTTAAACATGCTACATGCCCACAGGAACACGCAGTGTGTGAACATGCTACCTGCACAGGAACACGCAGTGTTGTACTGTGTCCTGTTGCTTTAACTGAAGGGGTGGGTGGCTCTTTAGTTCTCGTCCAAAACTGTTGACAGGCCCATTGTTTGTTTGGCTAGGTAAGCGGTTTGTTGGTTAGGTAAGCGGTTTGTTCATACATTTGCGTGTTGCGGTATTACGATTACATAAAAAAAAAAAAAAATTATAATAATCTGATCAAATAGGTCCTTATCTTTGTTGTGCAGGCAGCAGTTGAAATTGTACTTCCTCCCTTTCAGCGCACTTATCCCTGGTTATGGGTATGCACTTTGCACTTTTTGTAAGTCGCTCTGGATAAGAGCGTCTGCCAAATGCCGCTAATGTAATATAATGTAACATTTATCCTTCTGTTTCCTTCCTGGTACATACTTTGGATTCACAGGACGTGGAGTTGAGTAGCTCTGGTTTGCGGTGTCCGAGCCTTAGCCCTGTTTCTCTCTGCAGGCTACCATGCCACGGTGCTGGCATACGGGCAGACCGGCTCGGGGAAAACCTTCTCCATGGGCGGCACGTACACCTCTGCCCAGGAGAACGAGCCCACGGTGGGGGTCATTCCCAGGGTCATCAGGAGGATCTTCCAGGAGAGGGAGAAGAGGGCGAGCAGCGAGGTCACTCTCACCGTGTCTTACCTGGAGGTGCAGAACGCCGTTCATCGCCCTCTTTAACCACCTTCTCATCCCCTTACCTCTGCGTTCACACCTGCTGCAGCAGTTCAGTTCAATTTCATTTCATTTATATAGTGATTTTCATGGCAGACTGGCCCGAAAAGTACAGAAGGGAGTAAAGAGATATCAGCCTCGAGGCCCCAGGTCGCACATGAGCTAAACGGCCGAGTGGGGAGGAAAAACCCCAAACAGTGACGATAAAAAGCTCCTTGATGAAAATAAATCTCGGGAGGAACCCAGCTGTAGGGGGATGTGACGGGTCATTGTGCATTTTCACCAGATTTGAGCTGGAGAGTAAATCTGTGAGCATCAGAAAACCTTGTGCCTGGACTCTTAACCTTCATCCACTGGACCTGTTGGGTTTGACCAAATTTGTATTGATTGGCTAACATTGGCGAAGATGTTCTTTGAAGTTGTTCATTTACTTTTGAATGTCTCATTTTAACAAAATGTAAACTACTTTCTGATTACCTTTTACTTTGTGTCAGCTCTAGAAACATTTAGCATTCATAGATCAGTATGCACACCTCCGTGTCATTATATTTGTAATTTGCTTGCCTGTCTGTTCATAAATCAATAACACAAGTATAGCTCTTTCCAAACGTACTGCTTGGGAGCACAGAAGATAAAATGGAAGAATGACTTGTGTGTATCATTACAGACGAGAGGTCCTGATTTATTCCTGCTGTATCACCCCTATAGACCGTTTATGTGGTAACTGAGAGAGGTGATCGTCATTAAGGGCTAAAGTCTGGAGAGTATCTGACCGTCTGGGCTGGAGTAGGAGCCTGCTTTGGCAGAAAAGCCCCTGGATTGAGTCGGGGAAGTCTGGGACTTAATGAAGCTCTTTGTTGAGAGTCCTGATTAATTATCCCACTGCCCTTTAGACTGCCGTTATAAATGAGTGGCTAGGAGCGGGCTGTTTTCTGCAGTTTATTTATTGTTGAATGTGCGCCGTACTGTAGATATACCATAACTGAGTGTGCTCTGTACTGTAGATATACTGTAACTATATGTGCTCTGTACTGTAGATATACAACGAGGATATTCTGGATCTGCTCTGTGGATCCAAGGACAAGCCGGCCATCAGCATTCGGGAAGATCCCAAGGAAGGCATAAAGGTGTGTTCCCTACAGCGGGGGGGTCCCCATGGCAACACCATGACATGGGCTGTCTCCATAGCAACGGCATGAAATTCTGTACAGGGGTCTCCCCATAGCAACCCCTGACATTCAGTACAGGGCTGTTCCCATAGCAAACCCTCACATTCAGCACAGAGCTGTCCCCGTAGCAACCTCTAACATTCAGTACAGGGCTGTTCCCATAGCAAACCCTCACATTCAGCACCGAGCTGTCCCCGTAGCAACCCCTAACATTCAGTACAGGGCTGTCCCCATAGCAAACCCTCACATTCAGTACAGGGCTGCCCCCATAGCAACCCCTGACATTCAGTACAGGGCTGCCCCCAAAGCAACCCCTGACATTCAGAACAGGGCTGTCCCCATAGCAACCCCTGACATTCAGAACAGGGCTGTCCCCATAGCAAACACTCACATTCAGTACAGGGCAGTCCCCATAGCAACCCCTGACATTCAGTACAGGGCTGCCCCCATAGCAACCCCTGACATTCAGTACAGGGCTGTCCCCATAGCAGCCCCTCACATTCAGTACAGGGCTGCCCCCATAGCAACCCCTGACATTCAATACTGTGCTGTCCCCATAGCAACCCCTCACATTCAGTACAGGGCTGTCCCCATAGCAGCCCCTCACATTCAGTACAGGGCTGTCCCCATAGCAGCCCCTCACATTCAGTACAGGGCTGTCCCCATAGCAGCCCCTCACATTCAGTACAGGGCTGCTAATCCTGCTTTGTGGAGCCCCTCGCTGGTCTCGGGCCGGGGAGAGGCTGACCGCTGTGTGTTTTGGGGCTCCAGATCGTGGGGCTGATGGAGAAGGTGGTGCAGAGCGCGCAGGAGATGGTGGGGTGTCTGGAGATGGGGAACGGCTCGCGCACCGTGGGCTCCACCGCCATGAACGCGGCCTCGTCCCGCTCCCACGCCATCTTCACCATCACCCTGGAGCAGCGCGCCAGCCCGGACCGGTGCGTCCGCACGCTTAGCTTAGCACAGCTTTACTTTAAATGGCATAACATAGCTTAGCCTGGCGTTACTTTACATGGCACAACATAGCTTAGCATAGCGTAACATAGCTTTACTTAACATAGCTTAGCATAGCATAACATGGCTTAGCACAGCTTTACTTTACATGGCATAACATAGCTTAGCATAGCGTTACTTTACATGGCACAACATAGCTTAGCATAGCGTAACATAGCTTTACTTAACATAGCTTAGCATAGCATAACATAGCTTTACTTTACATGGCACAACATAGCTTAGCATAGCATAGCATAGCTTTACTTAACATAGCTTAGCATAGCATAACATGGCTTAGCACAGCTTTACTTTACATGGCACAACATAGCTTAGCATAGCATAACATAGCTTTACTTTACATGGCATAACATAGCTTAGCATAGCATAACATAGCTTTACTTAACATAGCATAGCATAGCATAACATGGCTTAGCATAGCTTTACTTTACATGGCATAATATAACGTGGCTGAGCATAGCATAGCTTAGCATAGCTTTACTTAACATAGCTTTACTTAACATGGCATAATATAACATGGCTTAGCATAACATAGCTTAGCATAGCTTTACTTAACATGGCATAACATAGCTGAGCATAGCATAGCTTTACATAACATAGCATACCATAGCTTTACATAACATGGCATCATATACTGTAGCTTTACATAGCATAGCATAACTTTGCATAACATAACTTTGCATAACATAGCTTTTCATAACAGCATAGCATGACATCACATAGCATAGCATACCATTGCTTTATATAACAGATTTATGTACCGTAGCACAGCATAGTTTTGCATAACTGTGGTTTCTGAGTGCTCAGCTCTTCCTCCCTGTTGTAGAGCCGACTCCATGGTCTCCAAACTGCACTTGGTGGATCTGGCCGGATCTGAGAGACAGAAAAAAACCAAGGCAGAGGGCGAACGACTAAAAGAGGGTATGCTGATTAGTTGGTGCTGATTGGTTGGTGCTGTAAGCTGATTGGTTGGTACTGCTGTGCTGCAAGCTGATTACTTGGCACTGCATTACTGTAAGAACATTAGTTGCTGCTGCCGTGGTGTAATCTAATTGGCTGACACTGGTACTATAAGCTGATTGGTTGGCACAGTAAGATGGCTGGCTCGATGGTGCTATAAGATGATTGGCTGGCTTGACGGTGCTGTCAGGTGATTGGCTGGTACTGTACATTTACATTTTTACATTTTTGTCATTTGGCAGACGCTTTTAATCCAAAGCGACTTACAAGTGCATGGGTTCTACCATAAGTCAAAGCATCACATCCAGAACTAGGAAAATATACATGTTCTAAACATAGTCATCATCATAAGTCCAAATTTTTTAATTAATTAAGTTTTTTTGGGGGGGGGGGGGGGGGGGGCGGTTAGACAAGGATAGGGATATCAGAAAGGAGGGGCGGGGGAAATCAGGAGGGAGGACTAAGGTAGCGTTTGAAAAGGTGGGTTTTGAGTTACTGTTACTGTTAAAGTTACTGTAAGCTGATTGGCTTGTGCTGCGGTGCTGGAAGCTCATTGGCTGGCGCTGCGTCTCTGTTTCAGGGATCAGCATTAACCGCGGGCTGCTGGCCCTGGGCAACGTGATCAGCGCCCTGGGGGACGAGAGCAAGAAGGGAACCTTCGTCCCGTACAGAGACTCCAAACTCACCCGTCTCCTGCAGGGTGAGGGCACACACTGAGACCGTGTCTGTAGGGTGTGGATGTCGTGTGTGTAGGGTGTGGATGTCGTGTCTGTAGGGTGTGGATGTCGTGTCTGTAGGGTGTGGATGTCGTGTCTGTAGGGTGTGGATGTCGTGTGTGTAGGGTGTGGATGTCGTGTCTGTAGGGTGTGGATGTCGTGTCTGTAGGGTGTGGATGTCGTGTCTGTAGGGTGTGGATGACACACTGAGACCGTGTCTGTAGGGTGTGGATGTCGTGTCTGTAGGGTGTGGATGTCGTGTCTAGGGTGTGGATGTCGTGTCTGTAGGGTGTGGATGTCGTGTCTGTAGGGTGTGGATGACACACTGAGACCGTGTCTGTAGGGTGTGGATGTCGTGTCTGTAGGGTGTGGATGTCGTGTCTGTAGGGTGTGGATGTCGTGTCTGTGGGGTGAGGATGTCGTGTCTGTAGGGTGTGGATGTCGTGTCTGTAGGGTGTGGATGTCGTGTCTGTAGGGTGTGGATGACACACTGAGACCGTGTCTGTAGGGTGTGGATGTCGTGTCTGTAGGGTGTGGGTGTGGATGTCGTGTCTGTAGGGTGTGGATGTCGTGTCTGTGGGGTGAGGATGTCGTGTCTGTAGGGTGTGGATGTCGTGTCTGTAGGGTGCGGATGTCGTGTCTGTAGGGTGCGGATGTCGTGTCTGTAGGGTGCGGATGTCGTGTCTGTAGGGTGCGGATGTCGTGTCTGTAGGGTGAGGATGTCGTGTCTGTAGGGTGTGGATGTTCTGCCTTTGAAGCGGGCATTTGATGCGTCTCGCTCCGTTCCTTGCGGTCAGATGCTCTGGGGGGCAACAGCCACACCCTGATGATCGCGTGCATCAGCCCTGCGGACTCCAACATCGAGGAGACCATCAACACCCTGCGCTACGCCGACCGCGCCCGCAAGATCAAGAACAAGCCCGTCATCAACGTGGACCCCCGCTCCGCAGAGATGAAGCGCCTCAAGCAGCAGGTGCTGGGGTCCCCCCGGGTCCCCCAAAATCCAGTGTCTTGGGTTGTTGGGCGGGGTTGAGTTATTCTTGGGTGTGGTTTGGTTGTTGGCTGTTGAGTGTGGTTGGGATGTGGTTGGGTTGTGTGATTGGGGTGGTTGGGTTGTTGGGTGTGATTGGGGTGCTGTTAGGGGGTGGTTGGGTTGTTGGGTGTGGCTGGGTTGGTGTTGGGGGTGGTTGGGTTGTTGGGTGTGTTTGGGGTGCTGTTGGGGGTGGTTGGATTGTTGGGTGTGGCTGGGTTGGTGTTGGGGGTGGTGAGGTTGTTAGGGTGGTTGGGTTGTTGGGTGTGGCTGGGTTGGTGTTGGGGGTGGTGAGGTTGTTAGGGTGGTTGGGTTGTTGGGTGTGGCTGGGTTGTTGGGTGTGATTGGGGTGCTGTTGGGGGTGGTTGGGTTGGTGTTGGGGGTGGTGAGGTTGTTAGGGTGGTTGGGTGTAGCTGGGTTGGTGTTGGGGGTGGTGAGGTTGTTAGGGTGGTTGGGTGGTTGGGTGTGGCTGGGTTGGTGTTGGGGGTGGTGAGGTTGTTAGGGTGGTTGGGTGGTTGGGTGTGGCTGGGTTGGTGTTGGGGGTGGTGAGGTTGTTAGGGTGGTTGGGTGGTTGGGTGTGGCTGGGTTGGTGTTGGGGGTGGTGAGGTTGTTAGGGTGGTTGGGTGTGGCTGGGATAACAGTCTGATGTTCTGGCTTACAGGTCCAGGAGCTGCAGGTGATGCTGCTGCATGCCAGAGGAGGAGTGGCCCCAGTGCTTTCTGGGTAAGAACAGAATCGACAGCTCGGTCCTCAGAGCTGCCATTTCATTAGAATGGGGAAGAATGGCGTTTCACGTGTTCGGCCTGCGGGTTGCGTAGTGTTGAGACGGGTGGCGGTAGAGGGAAAGGCGGGATGTTTGTTGAGAAGCTCATGTACACCGAGTCCAGTGGAGAGACGGATGATGAATATGAATATGAAGGATGGTTGTGAATGTGAGAATAAGTCAGTAATATTAGCGAGCTGATGGGCTGCATTGGCGCTTGATTGACAGCCTGTCAGTGTGCTGCTCACATCACCAGAGCGGCTGTTTGTGTTTGAATGATGGAGCACGAGGGAAAGGAAAGGAAAATGTGGATAATTTAGCACCACTCCATCGTCTCATATTCCTCACACAAACCTCCCGGTGAATATAGTTCTCCATTTTCTTTTCTTTTTTTAATTAAGCCACATATTCTCTTCAGGTCTAGGGCTGCGTGATATGAGGTAAATATGCGATTTGCGATAAGCCTGTTGAATATTGCGATGGCGATGTGACTTGTGATAAATAAAGCAATATTGAAGTGTGCAGAGTTCTGATGACTTCCTGCTTTCGGTACACGGCTAACATAGACCCCAGACATAAAACAATTGAAATACATTATTACCAACATGCTTTTATTGAGAAAATCGCACATGAACAGCCAATGAATTTACAGTGTAACAGAACGTCAATTTAAATAAATACTACTAATCGCAGGTCAAGCCTTTTCTTGCGAAGTGTTTTATCTTGCACGTTCATATCTCGATGATGATAAATACTGTGTGTGATGTAACGTGCCGCCTTTATTCGGGTCCTCGTTGAGCAGTACCCGCAGAACCCACTTGTGCTCTAATGTCCCCGGCCTCCCCGTGTGCCCTGGTCCAGGTCGGAACCCGCGGAGAACGTGTCCAAGGTTCTGGAGAAGAACCGCAGCCTGCAGGAGGAGAACAGCAAGCTGAGCCGCGAGCTGAGCGAGGTCGTGGGCCAGACCGCCCTGATGCTGGAGAGGATAGTCATGGTCCGTCATCCTTCAGAGTGTTTGGGTTTCTTTTTTTTTTTTAGATATTTTTTAGGCTTTTTTCAGCTTTATTGGACAGTATATAGTATAGAGAGACAGGAAGAATGGGAGCGAGTAAATGTATCTAGGCAGGGTGCTTTACGTGGGGCTCTTGCTGACTGAGCTGGCACTTTGCATCATGGGAAAAGCCTGTCATAATCACTTAGGCTGCGAGTGAACTTGTGTTGTGTTTGTGTGTGCAGACAGAGCAAGCCAATGAGAAGCTCCAGAGTAAGATCGAGGAGCTGAAGGAGCATGCGGCGTAAGTTCACATTCGATTCTCCCTCCGGACGCTAGCCTACGGCGACGGCAGAGCTGCATTCTGGGTAACGGTGTTTTATCTGCCCGTGTCTCTGATTGGCTGCAGCTGTAAGCTGGACCTGCAGCGGCTGGTGGAGACGCTGGAGGATCAGGAGCTGAAGGAGAACGTGGAGGTGATCCGCAACCTCCAGGACATCATCAATCACCTGCAGGTACGACCGCCAAACGGGGCTCTGCTCTCTGCTCCCACGGGTACTCTGCTCCCACGGGTACTCTGCTCCCACGGGTACTCTGTTCTCACGGGTACTCTGCTCTCACGGGTACTCTGCTCTCACGGGTACTCTGCTCTCACGGGTACTCTGCTCTCACGGGTACTCTGTTCTCACGGGTACTCTGTTCTCACGGGTACTCTGTTCTCACGGGTACTCTGTTCTCACGGGTACTCTGTTCTCACGGGTACTCTGTTCTCACGGGTACTCTGCCCTCACGGGTACTCTGTTATCACGGGTACTCTGTTCTCACGGGTACTCTGCTCTCTGCTCCCACGGGTACTCTGCTCTCTGCTCCCACGGGTACTCTGCTCTCTGCTCCCACGGGTACTCTGCTCTCTGCTCCCACGGGTACTCTGCTCTCTGCTCCCACGGGTACTCTGTTCTCACGGGTACTCTGCTCTCACGGGTACTCTCCTCACCGATCTGAGGTCCTGCGATGTTTTTGTCTAATTTAAAAGTACAGAGAAATCCCGCTATAATGTGGTAAGTGTGGTCCAGAAATGTTTCATCCGATAATATATATATATATTTGTTATAATATTTTTGTAACATTTCAACTGAAGCGATGATCGCCTTCTATCTGGATTTGCGTTATTGGAGGGTTGTGCTGTAAATCTAAATGGTCTTGCGTGGAGATGAGTGTGTTTCAGACCTGGGTCAAATATGTAATTGTTTTGGAATCGTTTTACTGAACTTTGTGTTTGTGGAACCCATGAAATACTCTCAGAAAGCGTAAAATCCTTCCGGTCCTCGTGGCTGGATTAATTGCACCTGGCGAGATCGATCGAGCGCACAGAAGTATTTGAATCCATAATAATTACGTCACCCCACCAGCCCTGGCTCAGTTAGCCGGAACGTCTCCCAGGCTCCGTGTTGTGTGACGCTCCCTGTGTGTGCGCAAGCGTGGGCTCTTCCTCCTGACAGTTTCCTGTTTCCTGCTTCCTGTTTCCTGTCTGCGCAGGATGAGAGCGTGGGGATCGAGGCGTCCATCGAGGCTCTGTCCTCTCAGTCGGGCGAAGGGGCGGAGCTAGAGGAGGCGGGGCGTGGCAGCCCAGCGGGGGACGGGGCGTCGGTGAGTGTCCTCTGCGGCCAATGGGACGGGTCGGGTCGGTCCGGTCCGATAACGCGCTGACCGTGAGCGTCTTCCCCCCTCAGGGCGCCGGCGCTGAGAAGTCCTCCCCCGAGGCCTACAGTACCCAGCATGCCCTGCGGCAGGCGCAGATGTCCAAGGAGCTGATCGAGCTGAACAAGATGCTGGTGCTGAAGCAGGCCTTCGTCAGGAAGATCAGCCAGAGCGAGAGCCACCTGGAGCCCATGCAGTCTGAGCACCAGGTACGGCACGCCTGTCGCCATGGCGACCGCGGTCTGGTCACCGTGGAAACACCTCCTGTGTCCAGTCACAATGCAATGGTGTGCTGTGATTGGTACAGTCACAATGTGATGGTGTGCTGTGATTGGTCCTGTCACAATGCGATGGTGTGCTGTGATTGGTCCTGTCACAATGTGATGGTGTGCTGTGATTGGTCCTGTCACAATGTGATGGTGTGCTGTGATTGGTCCTGTCACAATGTGATGGTGTGCTGTGATTGGTCCTGTCACAATGTGATGGTGTGCTGTGATTGGTCCTGTCACAGTGCAACGGCACAATGTGATTGGTCCAGTCAAAATGGAATGGCTTGCTGTGATTTGTCCAGTCACATTGCAATCGTAAACTGTGATTGGTCCGGCACAGCGGAGCTGGTAGAACAGCAGCAGTATTGCGCTGTGATTGGTCCTCCCCTGGAACAACACCAAACAGGGAGTTTCCTTCTCCCTGTCATGATATACCTGATTGCCGGAGTTATTAGTTTCTGTGATGTTCCCACCTGAGCTGGGGCGGGTCAGTATGTGTTCAGCGAGGTCATTATCCCTGGAGATATCTGTGCTATTCAGCTATGGCACGGCTTTCCTCCTGAAACTGTTTATTTTTTAGGACATGATGAATAATACATGTTATATTGTAAAGCTCAAGACAAAAGCATTATGTTTCTCTGCTGTTAGGCTGAAAAGGTTTGGATTTATAATGTCTGGTTGCATATAATTAGGCTTTTGCAGTTTCGTCATTTTAGAATGAAGATGGCAAAAGCCGAAAATTCCTGTGCAAATCCTCAATTATTTTACCATTATCTTTGCCACAGTTAAAGTACAACTGTATAAAACTCCAGAGTACAAATTCATCTCACTCAGAATGCTATTTTATATTAAAAATGGAACTTTAAAGAGATAGCCCGTAGCTTGTAGAAGGCCATAGGCGCTTGTGTTTATATATACGTTAAAATAAATATGTCTTTTTGAAAAGGCTGCACAGTTTTGTCATGAATAAGAATGAGAGTTGTGGAATCACTAAAATGTTTTGATTACAGCTTTAATTCTTGTAAAAGACAGAGGGCGAGCAAATAAAACTAATGAGCCATTTTGCATCCATCACCTCCCGTGGGATTGGGATAGAAAATAATCAACTGAAATAAGACGCGTCAAACAAAAACAAACCGCCGTTCAGCTCACCCTGCTCTCTCGGTGCCTGTGGTTTCCCGTCTCAGACACCTACAGTGGACAGAAGCACACTGTTTACCTCCTGGACTGATTCTGAACGCCGTCCAGGTGTGTGCCTGCTTGTTGGGTGTGGTCCTCGGATCGCCCTGCTCCCTTCCAGCCGACACACCGATCTTACCCCCTCTTCCCCCCCGCCCCCCGTCCCACAGGAGAACATGAAGGACCTGCTTTCGGCCGTCTCGTCTCTGCAGAAGGAGAAAGAGGACCTCATCCAGTCTCTCCAGTCTGCCAAGAAGGACAGCAACCAGGCCAAGTATGAGCCTCCGTCCCCCTGCCTGCAGTCTCTACTGCCGGGGGTCGGGTCACAGGGGAGACCCCTTTCCTAAACATTACAGAGATAAAACATCTGTCCATTTGAATACTTAAAAGCAGAGGTGTAAAGTTCAGGGGTCAGAAGGTTTGCGTTTCTTCCACCCATGAACTCGGCCAACTGATTTCACTAATCGGTTCTCCCTCCTGGCTGAACAATTGTGGAAATCGTCAAATCCAAAACGCAGCAACACTTTCTGCCTTCTCAGCCTTGGATTTTAAACCGCTCTCCGTGAAAAAAAAAAGAGGGTATTTCTGAGATTCTACCTGGAACGTTATGATGGGATTGGAGAGGCTGTGGGTCTCTACCGGGGCGACTCGACTCCGGGTCCTGTGGGCTGCAGTGTGATGAGTGAGCTCATGGGTGTGATCTGGTGGTGAACATGGTCAGAGCAGATACCCGCAGGACCTGGCGTTGGTGGGGGTGGGCGGTGCTGAGCGGTGATTGACAGGGCGGGGGGGGCGGGCGGAGCTGAGCAGTGATTGACAGGGCAGGGGTGGGCGGTGTTGAGCAGTGATTGACAGGGCAGGGGTGGGCGGTGTTGAGCAGTGATTGACAGGGCGGGGGGGTGGGCGGTGCTGAGCAGTGATTGACAGGGCAGGGGTGGGCGGTGTTGAGCAGTGATTGACAGGGTGGGGGTGGGCGGTGCTGAGCAGTGATTGACAGGGCGGGGGTGGGCGGTGCTGAGCAGTGATTGACAGGGCGGGGGTGGGCGGTGCTGAGCAGTGATTGACAGGGCGGGGGTGGGTGGTGCTGAGCAGTGATTGACAGGGCGGGGGGGTGGGCGGTGTTGAGCTGTGATTGACACCCCCCCCCCCCGCCCCCCCCAGGCTGAGCGAGCAGCGCAGGAAAAGGCTGCAGGAGCTGGAGGGCCGGATCTCTGAGCTGAAGAAGCAGCTGCAGGAGCAGTCCAAGCTGCTCAAGCTCAAAGAGGCGTCCGTGCGCAACGTGTCCAAACTCAACCAGGAGATCCAGGTACACCTCACCCTCACCCTCGCCCTAACTAAACCAGGAGATC
>NC_083766.1:2072589-2125089 GCF_963514075.1 Conger conger | reverse complement strand
GACTGGAGTTGAATAGGTGTGTGACTGTAGTTGTGTGGCTGTAGTTGACAGTAGCTGTGTGACTGTAGGTGACTAGCTGTGTGACTGTAGGTGTGTGACTGTAGGTGACTAGCTGTGTGACTAGGTGTGGCTCTAGTTGACTAGCTGTGTGACTGTAGGTGTGTGGCTGTAATTGACTGTAGGTGTGTGACTGTAGCTGTGTGGCTGTAGCTGTGTGACAGTAGATGTGTGACTGTAGGTGTGTGGCTGTAATTGACTGTAGGTGTGTGACTGTAGGTGTGTGACTGTAGCTGTGTGACTGTAGGTGTGTGACTGTAGGTGTGTGACTGTAGCTGTAGCTGTGTGACTGTAGCTGTGTGACTGTAGATGTGTGGCTGTAATTGACTGTAGGTGTGTGACTGTAGATGTGTGACTGTAGCTGTGTGGCTGTAGCTGTGTGACTGTAGATGTGTGACTGTAGGTGTGTGGCTGTAATTGACTGTAGGTGTGTGACTGTAGATGTGTGACTGTAGCTGTGTGACTGTAGGTGTGTGGCTGTAATTGACTAAGTGTGTGACTGTAGCTGTGTGGCTGTAGTTGTGACTGTAGTTGAATAGCTGTGTGGGTGTAGGTGTGTGACTGTAGTTGAATAGGTGTGTGACTGTAGTTGTGTGGCTGTAGTTGACTAGCGGTGTGACTAGCTGTGTGACTGTAGGTGACTAGCTGTGTGACTAGGTGTGGCTGTAGTTGACTAGCTGTGTGACTGTAGGTGTGTGGCTGTAATTGACTGTAGGTATGTGACTAGCTGTGTGCCTGTAGATGTGTGACTGTAGGTGTGTGGCTGTAATTGTGACTAGTTGAATAGTTGTGTGGGTGTAGGTGTGTGACTGGAGTTGAATAGGTGTGTGACTGTAGTTGTGTGGCTGTAGTTGACAGTAGCTGTGTGACTGTAGGTGACTAGCTGTGTGACTGTAGGTGTGTGACTGTAGGTGACTAGCTGTGTGACTAGGTGTGGCTCTAGTTGACTAGCTGTGTGACTGTAGGTGTGTGGCTGTAATTGACTGTAGGTGTGTGACTGTAGATGTGTGACTGTAGCAGTGTGACTTTAGCGGTGTGACTGTAGCTGTGTGACTGTAGCTGTGTGACTGCAGTGTATTGTAGCGGTGTGACTGTAGCGGTGTGACTGTAGTGTATTGTAGTGGTGTGACTGTAGCTGTGTGACTGCAGTGTATTGTAGCGGTGTGACTGTAGCAGTGTGACTGTAGTGTATTGTAGCGGTGTGACTGTAGCGGTGTGACTGCAGTGTATTGTAGCGGTGTGACTGTAGCGGTGTGACTGCAGTGTATTGTAGCGGTGTGACTGTAGCGGTGTGACTGTAGTGTATTGTAGTGGTGTGACTGTAGCTGTGTGACTGTAGTGTATTGTAGTGGTGTGACTGTAGCGGTGTGACTGTAGTGTATTGTAGTGGTGTGACTGTAGCTGTGTGACTGTAGTGTATTGTAGTGGTGTGGCTGTAGCTGTGTGACTGTAGCTGTGACGGCCTCTCGGTGTCGTTGGCAGCACTGGCTGACTAACGAGGTGGAGGTGCTGGTCAGTACGGAGGAGGCCCGGAGGCACCTGCGGGACCTGCTGGAGGACCGCAAGATGCTGGCCGAGGACATCTCCCAGCTCAAGGACCGGATCGAGGCGGGGGAGCGGTCCTCCGCTAAAATCCGGGTGAGTGCACCACACCGCTCGTCTGCAGGAGGTGGGACTGAGTGTCACTCTTCTGCAGGAAGTGGGATGCTCTTGAACAGGAAGTGGATGTTGCCATGTTCACCTGACTTGGTGGCAAATGTGAACCAGCAAATTCCAAGGGGGGGGGTTGGGCTCGGGCCTGGATGATGTGTTTGTGAGATTGAATCAGTAAAGGATCCTAATATTGGGTCCCTGCGCACAAGCTAAGATCAGGGCGACCAATGAGCATTCGCTTAATTTATAAACCATTATTTACTGATTCTGTTTCACACATGAACCTGTAGAGTGGGTTATAGACTGCTCCAGGCTGATGTGTGTTGTGTGTGTGTGTATGTGTGCGTGTGTGTGTGTATTTGCGCGCGTTTGTGTGTGTTTGGTGTGTGTGTGTGTGTATTTGCGCGTGTTTGTGTGTGTTTGGTGTGTGTGTTTGTTGTGTGTGTGTGTGTGTGTGTGTGTGTGTGTGTGTGTGTGTGTGTGTGGTGTGTGTCTGCAGAGGCGCACGTTCATGATCTCGGAGCTGGAGAATCAGGGTGAGCTGGAGGCGTCTCTGGGGAAGCAGGTGGAGAACCTGGAGACTGAGATGGGCCTGAGGTGAGCCTCCAACCCTGCTCTGCCAATCATTCCCCCTAACCCCGCCCCCAACCCTGCTCTGCCAATCATTCCCCCTAATCCTGCCCCCTAACCCCGCCCCCAACCCTGCTCTGCCAATCATTCCCCCTAACCCCGCCCCCAACCCTGCTCTGCCAATCATTCCCCCTAACCCCACCCCCAACCCTGCTCTGCCAATCATTCCCCCTAATCCTGCCCCCTAACCCCACCCCCAACCCTGCTCTGCCAATCATTCCCCCTAACCCCACCCCCTAACCCCACCCCAACCCTGCTTTACCAATCATTCCCCCTAATCCTGACCCCAACCCTGCTCTGCCAATCATTCGCCCTAACCCCGCCCCCAACGCTGCTCCGACAAACGCTTCTGCTAAACTCACATACTCTATGCATTCTTGTGCAGCATAACGTGCAGTCCAGATATAACAAGGCCCAAGCGTGTGCTGTAATTTCACGCACGAATACTGTTCAACGGACAACTCCAACCGAAAACATCTACAACCGAACAAGTAATCCTTCACTCCAAGGTTACTTTCTCCAATCAGATTCGGCCTGACTGCCACCTTGTGGATGGGCAGTGTATAGCCTCAGATTGTGCTAAAAGAAGCCAGTAAACGCATGGGATACACAAGCTCTTTGCTTTATATGTCCCGGGTTTGCGTTTGTTTGTTTTTGGGTTAACCTCGCCCCGTCTCTCCCCCTCAGGAGCGCGCAGATCGCCGACCTGCAGCAGAAGGTTCTGGACGCGGACAACGACGGCCGCATGAAGCAGCGCTGGGACTCCGTGTCCACCATCGTGGAGGCCAAGTGCGCCCTCAAGTTCCTCATGTCCGAGGTGAGCGGGGCGCTGTGGTCCTCCCTCACACCAGGGGGCGCTGTGTTCCTCCCGCACACCAGGGGGCGCTGTGTTCCTCCCTCACACCAGGGGGCGCTGTGTTCCTCCCTCACACCAGGGGGCGCTGTGTTCCTCCCGCACACCAGGGGGCGCTGTGTTCCTCCCTCACACCAGGGGGCGCTGTGTTCCTCCCTCACACCAGGGGGCGCTGTGTTCCTCCCGCACACCAGGGGGCGCTGTGTTCCTCCCGCACACCAGGGGGCGCTGTGTTCCTCCCGCACACCAGGGGGCGCTGTGTTCCTCCCGCACACCAGGGGGCGCTGTGTTCCTCCCGCACACCAGGGGGCGCTGTGCTCCTCCTGCACACCAGGGGGCGCTGTGTTCCTCCCGCACACCAGGGGGCGCTGTGTTCCTCCTGCACACCAGGGGGCGCTGTGTTTCTCCCACACACCAGGGGGCGCGGTGTTCCTCCTGCACACCAGGGGGCGCTGCGGTCCTCCCGCACACCAGGGGGCACTGTGGTCATAGTGCACTACAGTTATTCATTGAAATTGTTTTACATTTTTACTGCATAATCAATAAAATGAAGATAAGAACTCCGCCTCTCTCTCCCTCAAACTCTGCAGCTGGTTTCGGCGAAGGTGTCGAACGCCAAGCTGGAGAGCGAGCTGAACCAGGAGAAGGCCAACTTCTGCGACCAGCAGCGCATGCTGTGTGAGGAGAGGAAGCTGATGTCGGACGTGGACATGGAGCACCAGCAAGCCCTCGTCGAGCTCGAGCAGAGGCACCAGGAGAAGGTGATCATGTGACGCCCCCCGTGGCCCTGGTCATGTGA
This sequence comes from Conger conger, assembly GCF_963514075.1. Lineage (NCBI taxonomy): Eukaryota > Metazoa > Chordata > Actinopteri > Anguilliformes > Congridae > Conger > Conger conger. The sequence goes on along the minus strand of NC_083766.1, from coordinate 2,121,097 downwards.
CGCCCCCCCCAGGGTGGGACAGGGGCTGTGTTCGAAACCGTACACTACATTTCAATGAAAATCTGCAAGTGCAAGTCGCATGCGGTTTCAAACAGCCACGTATTCGTGTGCTTGTGACCCTGTCATATGAGATTAATGAAAATGAAAGGCACATTTTGCCCCAGACTCTGCAGCGGCCGTCTCTCACCTGAAGCACCTCTGACGAGCGCTCGGGTGTGTGAACGTTGCCTGCAGCTCGCCGCCAAATTCAGCCTTTTTTTTCTGGAGAGCCCGTCAGACGGGCGTCTCGTGCCCGTCTCTCGCCTGAAGGCGCTCGCTGTGCGGAGCGTTCCGGGCCTCACGTGCGTGTGCTTGTCCCAGGTGCTGTACCTGCTGAGCCAGCTGCAGAGCAAGCCGGCCAAGACGGAGGAGGAGGAGCAGGACGAGCCCACGTCCAAACGGGAGCGTGAGCTTCTGCAGCGGCTGCAGTTCCAGGTGCGTCCGCCCCGCCCCTGGCCCCGCCCTCTCCACGCCCGGGACCCGCCCTCTCCCTCTCCCTGCCCCCGGCCCTGCCCCGCCGACTCCCTCTCCCTCTCCCTGCCCCCAGCCCTCCCCTCTCCCTCTCCCTGCCCCCGCCCTGGTCAGGAGGATAAAGGGGGAACGGACTGCATTTATATAGCGCAGTTAACCAAAGCGCTTTACAATAATACCTCTCATTCACCCGTTTATACACACACACACACACACACACACACACACACACACACACAGACCAACGGCGATAGGCTGCCTGCCATGCTCGTTGTGGGAAGTTGCCGATTAGGTGTCTTGCTCAGGGATAGTTTGACACTGAGTGTGTGTCTCACCTGTACTGGCTGAGTGTGTATCTCACCTGTACCGGCCGTGTCTCAGGAGGATGAGATTGTGTGTATCTCACCTGTACCGGCCGTGTCTCAGGAGGATGAGATTGTGTGTGTGTGTCTCACCTGTACCGGCCGTGTCTCAGGAGGATGAGATTGTGTGTGTGTGTGTGTCTCACCTGTACCGGCCGTGTCTCAGGAGGATGAGATTGTGTGTGTGTGTGTGTGTGTGTGTGTGTGTGTGTGTGTCTCACCTGTACCGGCCGTGTCTCAGGAGGATGAGATTGTGTGTGTGTGTGTCTCACCTGTACCGGCCGTGTCTCAGGAGGGTGAGATTGTGTGTGTGTGTGTGTGTGTGTGTGTGTGTGTGTGTGTGTGTGTGTGTGTGTGTGTGTGTGTGTCTCACCTGTACTGGCCGTGTCTCAGGAGGATGAGATTGTGTGTGTGTGTGTGTGCTGGCCGTGTCTCAGGAGGATGAGATTGTGTGTGTGTGTGTGTGACCTGTACTGGCCGTGTCTCAGGAGGGTGAGATTGTGTGTGTGTGTGTGTCTCACCTGTACCGGCCGTGTCTCAGGAGGATGAGATTGTGTGTGTGTGTCTCACCTGTACCGGCCGTGTCTCAGGAGGATGAGATTGTGTGTGTGTGTGTGTGTGTCTCACCTGTACCGGCCGTGTCTCAGGAGGATGAGATTGTGTGTGTGTGTGTGTGTGTGTCTCACCTGTACCGGCCGTGTCTCAGGAGGATGAGATTGTGTGTGTGTGTGTGTGTCTCACCTGTACCGGCCGTGTCTCAGGAGGATGAGATTGTGTGTGTGTGTGTCTCACCTGTACCGGCCGTGTCTCAGGAGGATGAGATTGTGTGTGTGTGTGTGTGTCTCACCTGTACCGGCCGTGTCTCAGGAGGATGAGATTGTGTGTGTGTGTGTCTCACCTGTACCGGCCGTGTCTCAGGAGGATGAGATTGTGTGTGTGTGTGTGTGTCTCACCTGTACCGGCCGTGTCTCAGGAGGGTGAGATTGTGTGTGTGTGTGTGTGTGTGTGTGTGTGTGTGTGTGTGTGTGTGTCTCTCACCTGTACTGGCCGTGTCTCAGGAGGATGAGATTGTGTGTGTGTGTGTGTGTGTGTGTGTGTGTGTGTGTGTGTGTGCTGGCCGTGTCTCAGGAGGATGAGATTGTGTGTGTGTGTCTGACCTGTACTGGCCGTGTCTCAGGAGGGTGAGATTGTGTGTGTGTGTGTGTCTGACCTGTACTGGCCGTGTCTCAGGAGGATGAGATTGTGTGTGTGTGTGTGTGTCTGACCTGTACCGGCCGTGTCTCAGGAGGATGAGATTGCGAAGATGCAGGATCTGAGTGGGCAGAACCAGCGGCTCCTGGAGGAGAACGAGCAGTGCAAGCAGGTGAGAGTTCCACAGCACCTGAGCTTTCACACAGTACCACGTCAGCCCGTTTTTTAAGTGTGAGCTGAGAATTATTGCGGTATTTTTATGCTTTTGTTTTTACTGCTGTAAAGCAGTTTGTTCTCTACGCAAATAAAGTTATTACATTTATGTTTTTATATTATATATTTTGATTTGTATTTAAACATTTAAACCCCTGATTTTCCCTGTTTGCAGAAGCTGACGCTGCTTCAGGTGGCCAGCGCAAAGAAGATGTCTGTTCTGGTGCCGACTGCCAGCCAGTCTCCCGACACCTCCTTCGAATACGTCCCCCCAAAGGTAACTCCCCTCTGAAACCCAACTCTGATTCACCTCCCCCCAAAGGTAACTCCCCTCTGAAACCCAACTCTCTGATTCACCTCCCCCCAAAGGTAACTCCCCTCTGAAACCCAACTCTGATTCACCTCCCCCCAAAGGTAACTCCCCTCTGAAACCCAACTCTCTGATTCACCTCCCCCCAAAGGTAACTCCCCTCTGAAACCCAACTCTCTGATTCACCTCCCCCTGAAGGTAACTCCCCTCTGAAACCCAACTCTCTGATTCACCTCCCCCCAAAGGTAACTCCCCTCTGAAACCCAACTCTCTGATTCACCTCCCCCTGAAGGTAACTCCCCTCTCAAACCCAACTCTCTGATTCACCTCCCCCCAAAGGTAACTCCCCTCTGAAACCCAACTCTGATTCACCTCCCCCCAAAGGTAACTCCCCTCTCAAACCCAACTCTCTGATTCACCTCCCCCCAAAGGTAACTCCCCTCTGAAACCCAACTCTCTGATTCACCTCCCCCCAAAGGTAACTCCCCTCTGAAACCCAACTCTCTGATTCACCTCCCCCTGAAGGTAACTCCCCTCTGAAACCCAACTCTGATTCACCTCCCCCCAAAGGTAACTCCCCTCTGAAACCCAACTCTCTGATTCACCTCCCCCTGAAGGTAACTCCCCTCTCAAACCCAACTCTCTGATTCACCTCCCCCCAAAGGTAACTCCCCTCTGAAACCCAACTCTGATTCACCTCCCCCCAAAGGTAACTCCCCTCTCAAACCCAACTCTCTGATTCACCTCCCCCCAAAGGTAACTCCCCTCTGAAACCCAACTCTCTGATTCACCTCCCCCTGAAGGTAACTCCCCTCTGAAACCCAACTCTCTGATTCACCTCCCCCTGAAGGTAACTCCCCTCTCAAACCAAACTCTCTGATTCACCTCCCCCTGAAGGTAACTCCCCTCTGAAACCAAACTCTCTGATTCACCTCCCCCTGAAGGTAACTCCCCTCTGAAACCCAACTCTGATTCACCTCCCCCCAAAGGTAACTCCCCTCTCAAACCCAACTCTCTGATTCACCTCCCCCTGAAGGCAACTCCCCTCTGAAACCCAACTCTCTGATTCACCTCCCCCCAAAGGTAACTCCCCTCTGAAACCCAACTCTCTGATTCACCTCCCCCTGAAGGTAACTCCCCTCTCAAACCCAACTCTCTGATTCACCTCCCCCTGAAGGTAACTCCCCTCTCAAACCCAACTCTCTGATTCACCTCCCCCTGAAGGTAACTCCCCTCTCAAACCCAACTCTCTGATTCACCTCCCCCTGAAGGTAACTCCCCTCTCAAACCAAACTCTCTGATTCACCTCCCCCTGAAGGTAACTCCCCTCTCAAACCCAACTCTGATTCACCTCCCCCTGAAGGTAACTCCCCTCTCAAACCCAACTCTCTGATTCACCTCCCCCTGAAGGTAACTCCCCTCTCAAACCCAACTCTCTGATTCACCTCCCCCTGAAGGTAACTCCCCTCTCAAACCCAACTCTCTGATTCACCTCCCCCTGAAGGTAACTCCCCTCTCAAACCCAACTCTCTGATTCACCTCCCCCTGAAGGTAACTCCCCTCTCAAACCCAACTCTCTGATTCACCTCCCCCTGAAGGTAACTCCCCTCTCAAACCCAACTCTCTGATTCACCTCCCCCTGAAGGTAACTCCCCTCTCAAACCCAACTCTCTGATTCACCTCCCCCTGAAGGTAACTCCCCTCTCAAACCCAACTCTCTGATTCACCTCCCCCTGAAGGTAACTCCCCTCTCAAACCCAACTCTCTGATTCACCTCCCCCTGAAGGTAACTCCCCTCTCAAACCCAACTCTCTGATTCACCTCCCCCTGAAGGTAACTCCCCTCTCAAACCCAACTCTCTGATTCACCTCCCCCTGAAGGTAACTCCCCTCTCAAACCAAACTCTCTGATTCACCTCCCCCTGAAGGTAACTCCCCTCTCAAACCAAACTCTCTGATTCACCTCCCCCTGAAGGTAACTCCCCTCTCAAACCCAACTCTGATTCACCTCCCCTGAAGGTAACTCCCCTCTCAAACCCAACTCTCTGATTCACCTCCCCCTGAAGGTAACTCCCCTCTCAAACCCAACTCTCTGATTCACCTCCCCCTGAAGGTAACTCCCCTCTCAAACCCAACTCTCTGATTCACCTCCCCCTGAAGGTAACTCCCCTCTCAAACCCAACTCTCTGATTCACCTCCCCCTGAAGGTAACTCCCCTCTCAAACCCAACTCTCTGATTCACCTCCCCCTGAAGGTAACTCCCCTCTCAAACCCAACTCTCTGATTCACCTCCCCCTGAAGGTAACTCCCCTCTCAAACCCAACTCTCTGATTCACCTCCCCCTGAAGGTAACTCCCCTCTCAAACCCAACTCTCTGATTCACCTCCCCCTGAAGGTAACTCCCCTCTCAAACCCAACTCTCTGATTCACCTCCCCCTGAAGGTAACTCCCCTCTCAAACCCAACTCTCTGATTCACCTCCCCCTGAAGGTAACTCCCCTCTCAAACCCAACTCTCTGATTCACCTCCCCCTGAAGGTAACTCCCCTCTCAAACCCAACTCTCTGATTCACCTCCCCCTGAAGGTAACTCCCCTCTCAAACCCAACTCTCTGATTCACCTCCCCCTGAAGGTAACTCCCCTCTCAAACCCAACTCTCTGATTCACCTCCCCCTGAAGGTAACTCCCCTCTCAAACCCAACTCTCTGATTCACCTCCCCCTGAAGGTAACTCCCCTCTCAAACCCAACTCTCTGATTCACCTCCCCCTGAAGGTAACTCCCCTCTCAAACCCAACTCTCTGATTCACCTCCCCCTGAAGGTAACTCCCCTCTCAAACCCAACTCTCTGATTCACCTCCCCCTGAAGGTAACTCCCCTCTGAAACCCAACTCTCTGATTCACCTCCCCCTGAAGGTAACTCCCCTCTGAAACCCAACTCTCTGATTCACCTCCCCCTGAAGGTAACTCCCCTCTGAAACCCAACTCTCTGATTCACCTCCCCCCAAAGGTAACTCCCCTCTGAAACCCAACTCTCTGATTCACCTCCCCCTGAAGCCGGGATGATCAGATCACGGTCCTCCAGGGCCACGAACTGCTGCTTTTCCACAGGTGTGACCACCCTCCCTTTACCAGGGAGTCAGGTGTGAAGACAGTCTGGCCAATCAGCAGCGCTTAATCGTTCAGTTAATTTTGCGGGAGAAAAGAAAACGAGGGCTGGATTTGGATTCGAGGTCCAGTTTTCATGATCCCTTTTCAAACTCACGACTTGTCCCCCCCCTGAGATAGCTCATATTCTAAACTCAAGCCTTACAGGTAGGGTGTTGATTGTCACGCGTATGGACGCCCTGTTTCCCCCCCTAAAGCCTCAGGTCCGGAGGTTCACCACCGCCCGCGCCCGGCAGCACAACGCCACCATCGACATCGACGACCTGGCCTCGCCCTCAGAGTCGGAGGAGGAGGACAAGGCGGACGTGTGGGTCCCCGAGAAACACAAGGGCCGGAAAAACCCCCGGAAGAACGGCCGAGTGACCGGGGTAAGGACGCCAGGACTCCGCAAGGCTCTTCCGCACGAACGGGGGCCGTCTTTAACCCTTTAAAGGCCGGTTTAAAGTCCAGAGACAGTGTAGCTATGACCAACAATGTGCAATGGCTGTCGCTGCTCACAGCAATGTTTGGTTTATTCTCTGGGCGACTGGAGTGCGTTTATGCTTTTTGCTAAGGACAGCGGCCACAGTCCAATGCCGGCCGTGAACGTTCTGCAATTTCGGTCGAATGATTCTCTGTCTCTGGGCCCAACACTGGCCTTCATGGGTGAGCTGACAAATATGTGATCGGAATGTTCTCAACCGAACGCTCTAATGATGACGTAACAATCACTGCTGGTAGCTGAAAGCAGTGGAGTTCTCGAACACCGGCTTAGAATTTTGAAAATGAGAACATTCCAGGCTAAGTGTGCCGCGCAGTGTGTGAAGTGTGCAGATGCTGACGCGTGTGTGTGTGCGTGTGTGTGTGCGTGTGTGCGTGTGTGCCGTTCCTGCAGTGCGCCTGTAAGGGGCGCTGCAGCAACAAGATGTGCCGTTGCCGCAAGGGGAAGATGACCTGCGGGGAGAACTGCCTGTGTGACCACGAGAAGTGCCGCAACCTGGAGATCCCCGTGGCGACCCTGGTAAGTTGCGCCACCGCGTGGCAAGTGCCCAGTGGGCTTGACCCTCTGGAGTGCGCTAACGCTAACGGTCGCCCGCTGGGCTGACCCTCTGGAGTGCGCTAACGCTAATGGTCGTGCTATCGCCCGCTGGGCTGACCCCCTGGAGTGCGCTAACGCTAATGGTCGTGCTATCGCCCGCCGGGCTGACCCCCTGGAGTGCGCTAACGCTAATGGTCATGCTATCGCCCGCTGGGCTGACCCTCTGGAGTGCGCTAACGCTAATGGTTGTGCTATCGCCCGCTGAGCTGACCCTCTGGAGTGCGCTAACGCTAATGGTCGTGCTATCGCCCGCCGGGCTGACCCCCTGGAGTGCGCTAACGCTAATGGTCGTGCTATCGCCCGCTGGGCTGACCCCCTGGAGTGCGCTAACGCTAATGGTCATGCTATCGCCCGCTGGGCTGACCCTCTGGAGTGCGCTAACGCTAATGGTTGTGCTATCGCCCGCTGAGCTGACCCTCTGGATTGCGCTAACGCTAATGCTATCGCCCGCTGGGCTGACCCTCTGGAGTGCGCTAACGCTAATGGTCGTGCTATCGCCCGCTGGGCTGACCCTCTGGATTGCGCTAACGCTAATGCTATTGCCCGCTGGGCTGACCCTCTGGAGTGCGCTAACGCTAATGGTCATGCTATCGCCCGCTGGGCTTGACCCTCTGGAGTGCGCTAACGCTAATGGTCATGCTATTGCCCGCTGGGCTGACCCTCTGGAGTGCGCTAACGCTAATGCTATCGCCCGCTGGGCTGACCCTCTGGAGTGCGCTAACGCTAATGGTCGTGCTATCGCCCGCCGGGCTGACCCTGTTCCCTGCTCCCGAACGCAGGACGCGTGCGAGATGGAGGACGCGTCGAGGGATTCGGTCTTCACGCCGCCCGACCCCACGGCCCTGAGCGTGGCCGACTCCACCTTCTTCAAACCCCCCTGCGTCACTCCCACCATGAAGGTACGTCCCAGACACGGCTGGGGACGACGTGCTCAGCGAGGAAGATTTCTGAAAATGGGTTTCAGACTCAGTGATGAATCTGAAGGGAATTTCGGTGCCAGTAATGCCAGTGTCAACCGTGTATGGGAGGGAAGTAACAGAATACATTATATTAGTCATTTAGCAGATGCTCTTATCCAGTGTGACGCACAATAAAGTGCAAATCAGTACCAGGGACAAGTGCGCTGAAAACCCGAGAAGGAAGTACTGTTCCAAGTGCTAGAGTGATCCGAGAGATACAAACCTGAACCCTTGTAGAATAATCAGATAATGCTAACAGCGTGACAGGCCGGCTGTGCTGCTCTTTTCAGATAGTTATAATCGCATGCAGTTCTAATGCTCAACAGTACGCTTGTTAGATGGGGACCACTGATATCAGTGGGTAGGCAAGACCGATCTGGTAGGAATGACTGATAAACCTCTCCACTAAAACGTTTCCAAAACATTCCTAAATGAAAACCACTGGTGTGTTACGTGGCTTAATTAAATGTGCAGTTATAATGCACAGCAGTGCACTCACTGTGAATGGAAAGCAGAGGGGGGAAGGTTTATATCATCTGGGTTTTTAGGTGTTTTTTTGGCACTCACTGTTAACCTTCTGGCTGATGGATCATCTGCTCGGAGATGAAATGGAAAAGAGTTCATTTTTAATGTCTTACTTGTGTAGAAACTGATGGATGAGGCTGGTTTAGATGCTTGTGTGTGTGTGTGCGCGTGTGCGCGTGTGTGTGTGTGTGTGTGTGTGTGGAACTGCTGTTTCCCAGTCTCCTCCATCGTCTCGCACAAAAGCACAAAACTGCAGAGTCAGCGGTGAAATCCATTTCAGGGACTGCAGCTGCTCGAGTGCCTTATAGAACATTTACACCAGTCTGACCAGCATCGTACTCTGCCAGCTTAACCTGGTTTGACCAGCTTAGTCCAGCTAGAGACTGGCTAGAAGTGTGGAAAGTACATCTTAGAATCTTAGCTGGTTTTAGCTAGTCTGTAGCTAGGTGCTTTCCTCAACAAACAAACAAAAACATATGACCACAAAATGACCACATTAGCCGCATTATAGCCGGTGCAGATAGTACTGTGAGGGTTTACTTGCTGTAATCCTATTTCTGTGAGGACAGCATGTGTGTATTGTGTGTATTCCCATCTCTATGAGGACCGTGTGTGTGTTGTGTGTATTCCTATCTCTATGAGGACCTTGTGGGTGTTGTGTGTATTCCTATCTCTATGAGGACTGTGTGTGTTGTGTGTATTCCTATCTCTATGAGGACCACGTGTGTGTTGTGTGTATTCCTATCTCTATGAGGACCACGTGTGTGTTGTGTGTATTCCTATCTCTATGAGGACCTTGTGTGTGTTGTGTGTATTCCTATCTCTATGAGGACCGTGTGTGTTATGTGTGTATCAGGTAATTCTATCTCTGAGGACCATGTGTGTGTTGTGTGTATTCCTATCTCTATGAGGACCACGTGTGTGTTGTGTGTATTCCTATCTCTATGGGGACCTTGTGTGTGTTGTGTGTATTCCTACCTCTATGAGGACCGTGTGTGTGTGTGTATTCCTATCTCTATGAGGACTGTGTGTGTGTGTGTGTGTGTGTATTCCTATCTCTATGAGGACCATGTGTGTTGTGTGTATCAGGTAATCCTATCTCTATGAGGACCATGTGTTGTGTGTATTCCTATCTCTATGAGGACCGTGTGTGTGTTGTGGGTATTCCTATCTCTATGAGGACCGTGTGTGTGTTGTCTGTATTCCTATCTCTATGAGGACCTTGTGTGTGTTGTGTGTATTCCTATCTCTATGAGGACCGTGTGTGTGTTGTGTGTATTCCTATCTCTATGAGGACCGTGTGTGTGTATTCCTATCTCTATGAGGGCCATGTGTGTGTGTGTGTGTGTGTGTGTGTGTATTCCTATCTCTATGAGGACCGTGTGTGTGTGTATCAGGTGCTCATGATCGGGGACATGGCGCAGCTCCCTGCCGATCTGAAGCTGGAGAGGAAGCCGGCCGCCATGGAGGAGGACGCGGAGGAGAGCGCGGGCGACACCACCAGCTTCCTGAAGAAGAAGAAGCGCATCCTGACCAACAGCCAGAACAGCTTCTTCTCTGGGTGCACGCCCATTCGGGAGGAGTCCTGAGGTGAAGCCCCGCCCCCTCCTGTCCCGGCAGCCTCTCCCCCAGCCATTGGCTCTGTTCCCTGTCAGTCTTTCTTTAGAGGATGTCATGCGTCTGTCTTTTTTTTGTGTTTTAATTAATGAATAAAACATAGCTCTATCAATTTTAAATGTAGGCCTTTTGTTGTTTGTTTGTGAATGACACTAGGAACTATTATGGACTCTGGACTTTGCAAATTATGTTTTTTTTTTTTTTCTTCTTTTTATTTCACATTAAAAGCCATTATGAGGACTAAGGCACACTATAGGGTAGTCTGTAAATAGCGTGTTCTGTAAACTAACCTTTTAAATCGCTGACTGAATTTCGGTTGATCAGACCCAGCCTTTTTTATGAAGCACATACTCATGTCCATCCAAAAATTAAAAAATGTCATTAAAAAGTCTGCTTTGTGTGAAGTATTGTAGAACATCCTTTAATGTATTGCATTTTTGACTGTTCCCTCACACAAGCAGAAGTCTCTCTCTCGCGTGCACGCGCACACACACACACACACACACACACACACACACACACACACACACACACTTGTGGACACTGCTGATTTCCTGGTTCTTTTCCTTTAATTCAGTTCAATTGTATTTGTATAGTGCTTTTCACAGTAGATCTCACAATGACACTTTACATAGTGAATAAAGGGGAAGAAAGAAATGAGAAATATCATGCCCATCCTCCGCTGGCCTACAGGTTGCGATGGTAAACTAGTTTTGGTAAACAAGTATTAAACTGGCAGGTAAGCATGCAGCATGCAGCCTGGAGCGATGCAGGGTTAGGGGCCTTGCTCAAGGGCCCAACGGCTGTGTGGATCTTATTGTGGCTACACCGGGGATCGAACCACCGACCTGCAGAGTATGTGGAGTATGCGGTTCAGAGGGGAGGGGATGAAGCTGTTCTTTTCGTTCCTAACTGACGGTTTTGATTCTGGACGAGCTCGTCCCGTTTGCTGGCGGGCAGGACCAGCGCTCCATCGTACAGAGCCAGCCTGAACGGACCCCTGCAGGGCTACAACGCTGAAAGGAACAGAGGTATAAAACGCTCGTTGCAGGCCGTTAAACACCACTGGGTATAATAGGTTGGCGTTTAAACAAACACTTTGTGTGATATATTTGTGCAGTTTTGCCGTCCTATCGGTTCACACAGTTTTCACTGGAGCTTGTTGCCCAGGGGGTTCCCGTCTCATCCGAGCGGATTCAGGGTGGGTGCAGGATTTTGTTTTTGTTTTAGTCCAGCACTAAAACACCTGATTCAACTTCAATCAAGAGCTTTTTTAATAGAATTGGGGTATCTTAATGCTGGGCTAAAACCTACACCCACGCCAGTTCTGTTGAGATGAGTTTGGACCAAGCGGCCAAAACCGGGCTCCTTCTTTTGAAGCTCGTTTCCTGGTCAACCATGCGCTACACCGCCTGATTTTACAAGTTATTTTACCTGCTTGGTTCAGGAAGTAAGCTCGTTAGTGAAATCAGGTGGTGTAGCGCATGGCGGGAACAAATACCAGCTGACACCGCAGCCTCCGGTACCTGGGAGTTGAATAGCCAGGGGTCAGCGATCCCTGTTAATGAACCCAGGGTCTAAATAACGTTGTGAAAAAGCAACTCAAACTCGAGCAATGAGTTGCATCGCAACCAGTGTGCAAATGTGTCCTGCTTCGTCAGTTTACAGCACCGTTAAGTGCGTGTTCATATTTACGAGGGGATGTTAACGAAATGGCTGACGAGTCAGAAAGCGGGGTACCAAATTGCTCCGCGTTCATACCCTTTGATGTAATTCCTTAAGATGGATGCGTCCCCTTCCTGCGGCGTCCGGCAGAATTAACGGAGCCCCGGGTTTATGTCGCCCTCTCCGCCGCTGCCTCATAATCCCGGGCCTGCCCTTGGCGTCTGGCAGGTACAGATATTTTCAGATCAGCCGTTTCAGTGCCTGCATGTTCGTCTATCAAAGTAAAGCTGCTGCCCCGTCTCCCGTTTTTATGCCGTAAGCAATATTCCTCAAGCAATTAAAATGCTAAGTGGGCTCTGTCGCTGGACTTAGTGGAGCTGTACTTTTTCTGCATGGCTAATCGTTTTCCCGGTGCTGACACTAGCCCGCCAAACCGCTCCCCCTAGGTGACAATTTCACGGTCATGTTTAAAGTGACGTGAAAAACGACTCCTTTCTTGTTTCTGGCGTTTAACATGTAGGTTGCCGCTTCCTGTCTGGCAAATTGCCGGCACGGGAACCATGCAAAGTCACTTTCATGGAATCAGCTGTTGTCTTGAAGGCTAGCCTTCTGGATCTGCTAAAAGATCGCTAGCATACACCGTGCCTCAGATTTCGTGCTATTACAGTGGGATAATGTCCAATACGCTCCATGTATCGCCCTGCCGCCCTGGCCCGTTCCTGACATAAGACCGGACCGTTCTGGTATTTACTCTTTGCTCTAATGCCGTGCATTGTATCTGCTATCTGTATTACTGGAGTGCAAGGTAGCGATTCGTAACAGACCACCACCTCCATATGTGCACGTGCGTTATGAGTTAAACGGGGGTAGAGGTTATGACCCGCCGAGACACGTGGTTTCTGTCCGCCCGTGGTTCGCGCAGTTATATTTCCCCACATCTGATTACGCACTCGGAGCGACCCTCATCTTTAAATCCAGCGATTCTTTCTCAGGTTTCAGCGAGCCGGTGCATCGCCTGCCTGGGCTATTTTTGAGAACATTCTTCCTCTGTTGCGGAGGCGGCACGCCGGGGGAATATTAAATAAAGAAAGCCGCATCTTTCGCGATTAAATCTTCCCCGATTTCTCTCGGTTTGTTTTCCTAGCCGGGTCGTAAGCTACTTTTTAAAAGGCGGTTTTGCTCACTCGCGCAGTGGACAGGAGAGGGTGTGCAAATGCGGACACTTCTCGGCACAACACGGTAAGAACATGGGCATCGTGCCGTAGTTGGAATATGATCGCCAGCGCTTTGCTGAATATGTTAATATTAACTCTGTGTGTCCATATGCTGGCCGGGTGAATGAAATTGGCAGAAAATGCTGTCTCAGTTTTATATTTCTGTTTTTCTGCGGTTGTCAGTCTTAATGTGTTAACTGCAATTAACTCATCGTCTTGCTCTGTACAGTAAAGTAAATGAAATTGGGTAGGCTAAATGACTTGTATACGTATAAATATCAATTGCATAGGCCACTTATTAATAACGGTATAAATTATCACTCATTGTCTTGGTGACACCTTATGCCTCAGTTTCTGTATGAAAGTTGTCTAGGTTAGCCTATGCCCATTGGCATGCTGGCAAAATTGCGTTCAGTCCCCTCCCATTTATAATGTGCATAGAATAGCAATCAAGTCTTGCTTTTATTTGAGTTATTCCATTGCATTCTGTTCCCGTAGACTCGCATCTCAAGCACTCGGCTCTAAGCCTACTATTACTACGAAAAATTATTAGGCTATTAATATCATCAGCATCGGTGGTCGTAGTAGCCCATTAATATTTATCTGCCGGCCTCGAGCATGTTACTCGGTAAAATAGGAGGATTTTAGCACGATGGATTTCATTCTGAAATACGCTATTACGGAATGTAGGCTAACAGTAGGCTAAGGCTCCCATAAGCCTGCCTATAGTTATATATTTTAAATGATACCTAAGGTCCTAAGCGCATCTGCCATATGAATTAGTCAGTAGGACATTGCGCCGTGTATAGGAATTACAGCCAAACTAGCCTCTCAACTTCCTGACAGAAAATACTGCAAGAGGTTCGACCTTACGCAACGAGTATGATGTCACTATAAATCCTCACAGGTTATTATTGACGAATGGAAGTGACGTTATAGCCAGATTGAGAGAGGTTGGAGTTGCTTCATTGCTCGTTTAGCGTTAATGTGTACACCAGCGCACTGATAATGTAAGAAGTTTTTTAAATGGCTTTAAAAATATTTTTTTTTATTAAAACGACAAGACTAATTTCACGGCACATCTTTATTACCCAGTCGTTATGAAAAGTATTATTTAGTTTGCTCGCTAAAGTAGCCTATGTGTTTGTTGATTCAGTAACATTATCTGACTGACCAGCTCACGAGCAAATTGCACATCGTTGACGTCGCAAAAGTGGCTTTCATCTCTATCGCACCTGGATATTACTGGCATATTATATATTTGCTACTTTTGTTACAACGTTTCCGTAGCTGTTCTGTTTGACCTGTCCAATCTACAGATAGAATGTCTTTAAAGTTTACAGAGCTGAAAGACTAGTGGATGATAGAGCAACTGGATGAATAATTAATGTACAATTTGTTTCAGGAATTAACATTTTAATGGACAGTCCACCCAAAGACCAGGAATTTACATAAAACGCATTAAAACATTCAAGACAGTGGTCTGAATTCATAGTGTTTATTAATTGAAACTGCAACATGTTTCTTTCACATTTGAGTCGTCCTAAAAATCATTTGAAACGTATTCAATACCTGTGGATGCTTAGCGGAGCGTCTTCCGCTCTCTTCTGAATTAGCGGTGTTTTTCATCGGCTGGAGAGCAAACCGAGGTTGTTGTTTTATATTTACCAGATGTGGGAGTGTAAAGAGCTGCGTTGAAGCTTCTCTAGATATTAATAAAGCCATGTCTCTCTACATCGCTCTGTTGGCTTTACCAGCGTTTTGTCTGTGAGCAGTCATTTGTCACGACCTACATTTGTGTGTGTGTGTGTGTGTGTGTGTGTGTGTGTGTGTGTGTGTGTGTGTGCGTGTGCGCGCGCGCCCTTACAATGGCAAAATGCTGATTCAGTAATTCAGCACTGTACTGTACGTGGATTTATGACTGTATAACATATTTTCAAATATAACGTATGAGGTCATTTATCATAGTGCTCATTAGTACGGCTTAATCCATGTATAAGTAACCGTAACAATTGGTATTGTATAGCAGTTGGAATAGTGATAATAGTATGTAATTCTCTCTGCATGTCATTGACATCTCCAAACAGATTTATGAATGCTGATTTTTCCTTAATGAATTAGAGATGAACACTTGAGTTAGTAGGGACCGTATTAATACATGAATACGAACAATCATTCCACGGTCAAAGTCACTTAGATCACGTTTCTTCCCCATTCTAATATTTGGTCTGAACAACAGCGAAATCTCTTGACCATATCCACATGCTTTTATGCGTGTAGTTGCTGCCACATCATTGGCTGAATAAATATTTGCATTAACAAGCTGGTGATAATCATTTTTAAAAAAACAACAACACATTTTTATTCTAATGCAAAAAAGAATACACATTAAAATATATATTGTAGGATGAAATCTTGAAATTGCTGTTTGGGAAGATAACTGCAGAAAACTTGTAATGGATTTGCAAGCTCCATACGTATAAATTACTAAATATTCCTACATGTAACAAAAAAAAAAAAAAAAAAAAAATATATATATATATATATATATATATATCAGCTCTCGATGTTTCAGTCGTTAGGAGGAACTGTGAAAATTATAAATAAAAAGTGTTTTTATCATCATAAACGCTGTTTCTCTGGCACAGTCTTTTCCTCCAAGCAGACAGACAGTCTGAGAATGAAGTAAAGGGGAAAGTATGCATATATTAGGTGATTAGGCCGTTCTTTGTCGTTTAGGTGCTCCTGTTCATCGTTATTAATCACGTGGCTGAAGTTCTTTCGCTGGAGTTGGGAGAGACGGCCGACTCTAATGGAAGGGAGGAGAAGCCTCCGTCGGAAGCGGAGTCCCGTTATTCAAACGCTTTAATTATTCATGTGCGTTATTGCTTTTCTGGAATCGATTATCCGCACACAATAAGCTCAGCAGACCCATCGTTGAAACACTCGCCCCCTACGGCTGTGGCTCATCCTACCCCGCTCGCCTGCTGCCCGTCTCCAGGGCTCGTGCACTCCAGCGTGGACCGCTTGGCTGTTCAAGACCAGTTTTTATTTCAGTTTTTTATCTTCGTGGTATTGTCGGGTAGCTAGTTGTATTTGTGTGGGCATGGAGACCCGGGCAGAACCGTGTGTGGACTGGCATTGTCCGCATGACTGAGGCAGCCTGCTCTATTAATCATGTGGAATGCTGTCTGTTCTGGCTCCATCACAGCAGAATCCCTTTCCATATTTCAACAAAGACTGAAAACACACTTTTTCAGACTGTACCTTATCACCCCCCCCCCCCTAATATCCCTCTGGTATAAAAGAGAATTGCACTTATGATGACTAGTGTTTTTGTTTGTGACCGTTTGGTTATATTAATATGGATTTGATCCTTTTCAACTTATGCACTTGTAAGTCGCTTTGGATTAAAAGTGTCCGCTAAATTGCTAAAATGTAATGTGCAAGGGCCTCTGAATTGTTAGATATTTTAGATTTTATTTTAGGACCTGTTTTCCCCTTTCACAGTCGACGTTGGCCAGCAGTCTGCCTATTTTGAGTGATTGAGTCCCAGACAGCTTGGCTGTCGAGGCTGGGAGTGACTCATGTTTGTGGACGCTTCCACACTGAGGAGGCCGCTGGTTTGATGTGGGAGGTCTCCCAACACTTGTCAGATCTCATTATCTCTGATGTAGGCGCAGCATTCAGTTTTGATCCTGGAGACTACGTGACGCGCTGTATGTGAAATTCGTCGCCAGGTGATTGTTTCTCGCCCACATGATTTCTCTGAGGGAGTCTGTTGAGTAGGAGTCACGCTGTGCTACCTTAAATGTCAGGACTACAGATAGTTATTTTTTAGACTTACAGTTATTAAACTGGGCTAATCCCCCCCCTCCCCCGGAGTAATGTGGGGTTAAGGGTCTTGCTCAAGGGCCCAACAGCTGCACTGGTCTTATTGTGGCTATGCTGGGTCTTAAACCACCAACCTTCCAGGTCCCAGCCAAGCACCTTAGCCACTAGGTTATAGGATGTCCCCTTAAGAACTCAAGACGTCAGCCATTTTGAGAGCGGTGTGTTCCATGGGAATGATGTCATGAGTTTGCACTGGGTTGTTGTTGGAGGGTACAGAAGAGATTAAAGACCCTGTGGGGGCAGCCTGTAGCCTAGCGGCTACGGTTCATGACTGGGTCCCAGGGGGTTGGTGGTTCAAGTCCCAGTGTATCCACAATAAGATCCACACAGCTGTTGGGCCTTAACCCCACATTACACCAGGGGGGATTGTCCCCTGCTTAGTCTAATCAACTGTAAGTTGTTTAGGATAGAAGTGTTGGCTAAATAACAAATTATTATTGTTATTGTTATTATTATTATTATTATTATTATTTTTATTATCATTAGAGTAGGTGTTCAATCTTATCTGAAAAGGGCCAGTGTGGGTGCCAGTTTTTGTTTTAGCCCAGCGCTACGCAGTTTGGCCTGTTTACTTCTGACTCCCCGCATGTCCCTGATTGCACTGGAGAGTGTGTGATCCCGGCTCTCTGCGGTAAAGAGGGCTGAACAGAGTCCTCCAGGCCTGAGAGACAATATGCCAGAGACGGGAGGGACTGAGCATCTGCCCTGACATAAATCATTTAAACCTCATGCTGCATTTGGTATTGATTTAGTTTTTCTCTGAACAAAACAGTAATAACATACTTTGGGCTGTAGCCAGAGATTAAGAGCAGGATGACTGGAATCCAAAGGCAAATAAATCAAAATCTCCATTTTCATATTTATATACGTCATGCCGAAAGCCCGTATCTGGCCCATCGGCAGACCTTCTGACTCCGTGATGAGGATGATGATGAGGAGGAGGATGATGATGATGGCGCACTGGAAATGACCTCCATCTTGTTTGTCCTGAGTTTGGAAGCAGCTGCCCGTGTGTACACTGGGGCTGCCAGGTGGAAACTCTGCTGATCAGACCGATTTGAGTGGAGAGAGAGAGAGAGAGAGAGAGAGAGAGAGAGAACTGATTCAGTGGCTTCAGCAGGGAGAGCTTAAGCACTGAGCTTGGCGATTATATATACAGCGAGGTCCGTAAGTATTTGGACAAACACACAATCCTAAAGAGCTGTAATTCCTACACCGCTCACTCTACATGGATGTACGCTCAAATTAAAATCTGACCATTAGAGTGTGTACATCCATACAGAGTGAATCGTGTAGGAAGCGCTGTCCCAATACATACGGACCTCACTGCAAACGAAGGGAATACAAGGACCTGACACAAACCCTGCTCAATGAGTTTTGGATTTGAGGTGTGCGTGATTTATGCTGTTCATGGGCTTTCAGATTCTGATCCAAGTTGAAAAGTATGCTGGATTTATCCCGAGAGTTTCACAAGGTCATGGATAATGCCGTGCGCATGATTTCATTTCCAAGGAATGTGTGATTCAGGAAAAACCACAGAGTAACCTCGCCTGGTTATTAAATATGTGTTTATGTAGGCCATTTCATATTCCTTTTATAGATGAATTATCATTCAGGAATCACATAGCTTATACACTTCTTTTCTAAACTGTAACATCATCATCTGGTCATAATAAGAGGCTAAATTGAGTTGTATTTATGTACAAAATTCTCACTCATCTCGAGGATCTAAAGTGTTTAACAGGAAGGTACAGCGAGCCAACCTGTCCACCTCAGAACTCATTCTCGGGTGCCCGTTTCGACCTCACACAATTTTCCCAAGATGCACTGCATCTTTTACATCCTGAAGGCGCACCGGAGTCAGAACCGAGTCACCTAAAGTCAGTATAAATGACAAAATATACTTGGACCCGGAAGGTTGTCGGTTCAAGTCCCGGTGTAGCCATGATACGATCCATGCAGCTGTTGGGCCCTTAACCCCATGTTACATTACATTACATTACATGGCATTTAGCAGATGCTCTTATCCAGAGCGACGTACAACGAAGTGCAGAACAAACACAAGTACAAGTGCGAAGAGGACCCGAGAGGACAGTACAGAGTCCTAGTGTAAACATACAGATACAATCGGAACCCTTGAAGAGTACAATCAACTTCCAAACTAACATACCACAGTTGGCCGCTAGAATACCCCGAGTACAACAATACAATAACTAATACAAAAAACAACAATATCTATACAACTATACAAGTGCCATTACAGTCTAAGGCTAATCATGGTGGTGAGTTAGGGAGGGAAAGGTGGAGCCTGAAGAGATGAGTCTTCAGTCTGCGCCTGAAAGAGGTCAGAGACTCTGCCGTTCTGACATCCACCGGGAGGTCATTCCACCACCGTGGGACCAGGACAGACAGCAGTCGTGAGCGAGAAGTGCCAGACGGCACGAAGTGGCGGAGAACGGAGGGGTCTTGTGGGTGTATAGGTCTTTAAGTGATTGAATATATACAGGGGCGCATATATACATATTGCTCCAGTAATGTAATGTAATGTAATGTAACGCTTCCATTCGTGGGGATCCTGGGGGTGGGGGGGGGTGGGGGGTGTTGCTGTTAAAGGTGGCTGGTACTGAGGTCTACACACACTGGCAGGCTCTGAGGTTTTAGGTTTTAGGTCCTACCTGTAATTTGGTGAGACTTGCGTGCAAACTAATAAACTCATCGCATCAAATCTTCTCAAAAAAGCCACTCTTTATGAATTTAATATTAGTCACACCAGGACGATTAAAGAATGATTGCCCTCGTTCCTTCAATGTAATTTACTGCCGTTAATACTCACCTGTGTAAATGGGCAGTACTTGCAGTATAATGTTAGGTTATGATAGTGGCTCATCTCAGTGGTTGATAATGTTGGGGGCGGAGTCCGCACCATAACGACACTATAACTATAACGACACAATAACAATAACGACACTATAACTATAACCACACTATAACTATAATGACACTATAACTATAACCACACTATAACTATAACCCCACTATAACTATAACCCCACTATAACTATAACGACACTATAACTATAACGACACTATAACTATAACCACACTATAACCATAACCACACTATAACTATAACGACACTATAACTATAACCACACTATAACTATAACGACATTATAACTAGAACCACACTATAACTAGAACCACACTATAACTAGAACCACACTATAACTATAACCACACTATAACTATAACGACACTATAACCATAACGACACTATAACTATAATGACACTATAACCACACTATAACTAGAACCACACTATAACTATAACGACAGCGGCAGTGAGGAGCAACATCGCCGGGATCACTTTCAGAGCGAAACACTGACAGCCAATCAAAATCCATCCGAATTTACAGGCCGTCATGTGCAAAGTGGCAGATGACCTAGCCGAGAGGCTATTTACAGAACCTGCCAATCACCTGTCAATCATCTGTTAGGCTGATGCTTTTATCCACAGCGACTTGGTGACGGGTGATTAGATTAAGCAGGGGACAATGCAGGGCTACACCGGGGCTTGAGCCACCCATCTTCCAGGTCCCAGTCATGGACCTTAGCTACGAGGCTACAGACTGCCCCACTACTGCCCCCTACTGCCCCCTACCGCCCCTCCCTACTGCCCCGCTACTGCCCCCCTACTGCCCCGCTACTGCCCCTCTACTGCCCCCCTACTGCCCCCCTACTGCCCCGCTACTGCCCCCCTACTGCCCCCCTACTGCCCCCCTACTGCCCCCTACTGCCCCCCTACTGCCCCCCCTACTGCCCCCCTACTGCCCCGCTATTGCCCCCCCTACTGCCCCCCTACTGCCCCCCTACTGCCCCGCTACTGCCCCCCTACTGCCCCCCTACTGCCCCGCTATTGCCCCCCCTACTGCCCCCCTACTGCCCCGCTACTGCCCCCCTACTGCCCCCCTACTGCCCCGCTATTGCCCCCCCTACTGCCCCACTACTGCCGCCCCTACTGCCCCCTACTGCCCCACTGTTCAGCAGTGTTGGTGCTAACATTATAGTTATGGTTATAGTTATAGTTATAGTTATACTTATGGTTGGTTATAGTTGTGGTTATGGTTATGGTTATGGTTGGTTATAGTTATGGTTATGGTTCTTGATGTGGATGGGCCTTAAGGTTAAATATATAAAAGAGAAGAATCTTTACATTTTAAATGAGTTTTTTTAATCAAGAACAGTAATTTCATCAAATACATCGATCAAATGTGACTAAATATAGAATATGTTATAATACTTGGTTGTTTATAAAATAAATCAATTTAATCTCCAATTCTCACAAACCAGTGGCTTAGAAACATCCTGATGCGTTAAATAAAACATTTATGAACTGGGATAATGTATACAAAATAAAAGCTATTTCATATTCAATATATCACAAAAGAAAACAGAACAAGATAAATAAATTAAGACATTAAAATCTAATCAAAATGGCTGTCTACATAGAATAAATGATAAAACATTAGAATCTAATCTATAAAAGTGGGTCTTCATTTTGGTCTTAAAAGACGACACTGACTCAGCTGCAAAGATTCAGTATTCTGGTGGGAACACTGACAGGGAAAGTGGATGGAATGATGTTAGCTCTAACATTTTCAATCTTCCGGAAGGACAGGAAGTTTCTCACAGGAGGAATCACAGACACAATCCGGAGCAGGATTAACTGAATGATCTAGCCTTTGGAATAGTAATCTGGGGTTACTGCAGTATTGCAGGATATCAGATTACGAAAATAGTTCGCTCTCGCAACTTTAGCTTCTTTGTTGAATTTTCTGATGAAATACTAGTTTATCCACTTCCTTTCACAGCCCTCCTCTGTTCTCAATTTGAACGCAAGCTGAAATCACAATTAACCTTTTCCTCAATAGTTAATTCTTCATAGCCATAGGAACGCGTCTTAAAGTATAGATGCCATAAAATGTACACAATCGTAATGCTTATGTCATTTTACATTGAAAATTTTTTTACATTCACTTCCTGGAAATTGTTTTAAATTGAGATTTACATTATTATGTACCAATGGGTGTGAATGTCGATCAAATGTCTGTCAATTCTCCATTCCCCTCCAATCAGTATCCTTACACACAGTGCATAACATCGGTCAGATCGACAAACAGAAGCTAGTGCTGCAAAAACTAAGGTACAAATATGGTCATTGAGCCATGGGGAATTTCTTAATGCTCACCTAGTCTTAGTTCTGTAGTTTTGTGTGTAGTGACTTGGCCGTGAGCTTTATATAGTGTCAGGAGTGTGCAGTAGATGTGTATAGTGTATAAGGCGTGTGCTGTGGCTGTGTATAGTGTATAAGGCGTGTGCTGTGGCTGTGTATAGTGTATAAGGCGTGTGCTGTAGATGTGTATAGTGTATAAGGCGTGTGCTGTAGATGTGTATAGTGTATAAGGCATGTGCTGTAGATGTGTATAGTGTATAAGGCGTGTGCTGTAGATGTGTATAGTGTATAAAACGTGTGCTGTAGCTGTGTATAGTGTCTCAGGCATGTGCTGTGGCTGTGTATAGTGTATAAGGCATGTGCTGTGGCTGTGTATAGTGTATAAGGCATGTGCTGTAGATGTGTATATTGTATAAAGCGTGTGCTGTAGATGTGTATAGTGTATAAGGCGTGTGCTGTGGCTGTGTATAGTGTATAAGGCGTGTGCTATAGATGTGTATAGTGTATAAGGCGTGTGCTGTAGATGTGTATAGTGTATAAGGCGTGTGCTGTAGATGTGTATATTGTATAAAGCGTGTGCTGTAGATGTGTATAGTGTATAAGGCGTGTGCTGTAGATGTGTATAGTGTATAAGGCGTGTGCTGTAGATGTGTATAGTGTATAAGGCGTGTGCTGTAGATGTGTATAGTGTCTCAGGTGTGTGCTGTGGTTGTGTATAGTGTATAAGGCATGTGCTGTAGATGTGTATAGTGTATAAGGCGTGTGCTGTAGATGTGTATAGTGTATAAGGCGTGTGCTGTAGATGTGTATAGTGTATAAGGCGTGTGCTGTAGATGTGTATAGTGTATAAGGCGTGTGCTGTAGATGTGTATAGTGTATAAGGCATGTGCTGTAGATGTGTATAGTGTATAAGGCATGTGCTGTAGATGTGTATAGTGTATAAGGCGTGTGCTGTAGATGTGTATAGTGTCTCAGGTGTGTGCTGTGGTTGTGTATAGTGTATAAGGCATGTGCTGTAGATGTGTATAGTGTATAAGGCGTGTGCTGTAGATGTGTATAGTGTATAAGGCGTGTGCTGTAGATGTGTATAGTGTATAAGGCGTGTGCTGTAGATGTGTATAGTGTATAAGGCATGTGCTGTAGATGTGTATAGTGTATAAGGCGTGTGCTGTAGATGTGTATAGTGTCTCAGGTGTGTGCTGTGGCTGTGTATAGTGTATAAGGGTGCACTGTAGCAGTGTATAGTGTAAAAGGCGTGTGTTGTTGCTGGCGTAGAGGCGATGGCTCTGTGTGAAATTGGGGCGGTGGGTCTCCCGAGTGTACTGCACTGTATTGGCCTACTGTCTCTGGAGAACAGTCTGCAGAGTGAGTATAATGCTAATGTATAAGAGTTTATCATACAGACTGAATGCAATGCTAATACAGAAGTATATATAATAGACTGAATGTAATGCTAATGCAGAAGTATATGTAATAGACTGAATGTAATGCTAATGCAGGAGTATATATAATACCGACTGAATGTAATGCTAATGCAGAAGTATATATAATAGACTGAATGTAATGCTAATGCAGAAGTATATATAATACAGACTGAATCTAATGCTAATGCAGAAGTATATATTATACAGACTGAATGTAATGCTAATACAGAAGTATATATAATACAGACTGAATGTAATGCTAATATATAAGTATATATAATGCAGAGTGAGTGTAATGCTAATGCAGTTTCATGAGAGGCTGGGTTAGGGTAAGCACTCCCTGTGTGTGCTAGCCAAGCCCTAGCTGAGCCTTACAGCCTCAACACTGCAGTCAGAGTGTTTGTTTAGCTCCTAGGCAGCAGTTCTGCTTGCATGGGGAATGAATGATGATAATCATAATCATAATCATGATCATAATAATCCTGCCCTGGCCAGCCTGTTGTGATAGTGGAATTGGAAGTACGACATTAATACAAAATGACGACTGCAAAACGCAAACACTATTACTATTAATAGTATGTATGAATAGTATGAAATTATGAAATGGGACAAAATTCTCTGGTGGATGGAAGTGAGAAGCAGGGGAATCATTTTAAATGTAGCAGAGAGAGTCACACTGATGTCTATGCAAGCGACAACTTTCGCGTACCAGTGGTGTTCAGCTGCTAGAGATGCAGGCTTTGCCAACGTCACGATACAGATCTGTCTCAGATTTGGCTCTTTTAGTTTAGCTTACAAGTTTAACCAATTGTTGGATAACCTATTTGATGGCACTTTATATGACAGTTATAGTTACAATTTTCAAATCGCCAACACAAAGCTCAGCTTGTGAGCAAAGCAAACTTGGAGCACAGTAAAGGATATGCATCTCAATCTCACTCCGATGTTCTGGAAGCAAACTATTTAAATCCTTATACATTAGCAGAAGCTTGTAGTCAAATCTAAATTTGATCAAAATGTCATTTACTGTGGGCCTGAAAGGAAAGATCTAGTTACACCGAGGTTGTTTAACAACGGCATTGGCTGAGACAGGAAACCCATCTTTTTTTGTAGGACTTTAGTGTAGGACTTTACCTTTCAGAGATTTTTAAAAATATATACTTAATATTATTTCTAATATATATCATATGTACGTGAAATAAATATATAAAAATAAATCTATAAAAGATATCTTATTTGGAATTGGGGAAACTGACACAGGCGGCACGGATGGTGTAGTGGGTAGCACTGCCGCCTCACAGCAAGGAGGTCCTGGGTTCAAATCCCGGTCGGCCGGGGCCTCTCTGTGTGGAGTTTGCATGTTCTCCCCGTGTTTGCGTGGGTTTCCTTCGGGTACTCCGGTTTCCTCCAGACATGCAGGTTAGGCTGATAGGAGAGTCTAAATTGCCCGTGGGTATGAGTGTGTGAGTGAATGGTGTGTGTGCCCTGCGATGGACTGGCGACCTGTCCAGGGTGTATTTTGCCTTTTGCCCAATGTATGCTGGGATAGGCTCCAGCCCCCTGTGACCCTGTTCAGAATAAGCAGGTTAAGATAATGGATGGATGGATGGATAGATGGAAACTGACACAGCCTCCATATACAGCAAAGCCTAGTCAGAACATCATGTATGCAGCGGAGAATTGAGACTAAATGTAATATTTCTAGACAACAGTGTGGCGCCTTCCTGGGACGGATGAACCATGTCTCTTTTCAGGCTTTCCCCAGAGAAGCTCTGGAGCTATGGAATTGCCAATTATCAGAGCCTTTTCTGGTTTCCATTCCTCGGTCTTGTGGGGGAAACCAGCCTCAGGGGAGACTGTTGAGTGGGCGCTTTGGGCTCATGTTTCTTTCCTCCACCTGAGGTCTTACCATGACATCATCAACCCATATGACGTCATCAACCCACTGCGAGGACCCCTCTGGGGCTATACTGCGTGACCGAGAGCTAGCACTAACACCCAGAAAAGGAAAAAGGGAAACTAGGAAATCTTCACTACATCTAATGTGATAAAGAATCTGGGTGCAAGCAGTCCAATCCACACATTTATATTTAGATTTCTCAGCCAAGTACAACATATCCAGTATACGGAAGTAATTCAATTATTTGTATATTCTAAAATATATTCAAGACATTTTTGAGAAAATAAATACGATATGTAAATACTGCTGAGCAAACGCTACAAAGCAAGCCTCCAATTTGAGTTTAAACAGGAAATGACATTGTTTATGATAGCTGGAGGCAATTAAGATGGTTTGGTTAAAGTACATCAGTAAGACCAAATATGGGATGTTAATTTTACAGTACAACGGGGGTAGAGATGTTTAATTCTATGAGAGAGCACTGCCCCTCAAAGCAATTAAAAGATAATCTTATCCCTTTCTTTAGGCATAAATGATTTGCATTTTGTCTCAAGATTTTATGAGGAATATGGAACAAGGACAGTTATAATTTCTGTTCTTTATGTCTGACATTTTCCAATATATGTTGCTGTCAGCAGCAGATGGAGCATCGTGGGGCTCTGTAAATTTACTCCGGTTTCTGCTGGATCCTTAGGTTTTTGCTCATTGCATTTCCCATTTTGTCCAATGGTTTGAACTCCGGGTCTTCTGGCAGGGCAGAGCGATTGTCCGTGATTTGAAAGTGAACGCTCTGATATATACCCCTCTTCTCTTGTTCGTGTGCACGCGTGAGAACTGTGTGACCTGTACAGGACTGGTGCCTGTCAGAGCACACGCACCTCGGAGTCACCAGAAAATGTCACGGTGACATAACCGCAAGCCATAGAGACCAAAGAAGAAGACAATGAAGAAGACTGCAACTATGGCGATGAGGATGAAGATGATTAACAAATATGATGATTATGAATAAGGGCTCATTCCAACCTCCTCTTTTTTCCTTTAATGCTTTTCTTGCCCCTAGCTCCACCCATTGGGAGAGGCTAGGAAGAGATTAAAAGAAGTAAAGACAGGGAAGTTGAAAAAAATGTGAATTAGGCAAATGGAGTGTCCTTGCTCTGTCCTAGCCACATCACAGTTACGGAGGTGGCAGATGGGGAGAGGTGGATCCTCAGGTCAATCATTTATACGTCAGGCTTTAGTGAAAAAATACTTCTGCAAAGAAGGATGTGCTCGTGTTTCCTCACAAGAAAGAAAAGTTTGGGAATTCTTAACTTCTATTTCTAGCTCCTAGGAGGAACGCTTAACGGGTTGGAATGTCCTTAAAGATGGCGGACCTCGATCGATTTCTGGGTCAGCGGCAAGTAAAAGATAAAAGAGGAGAAAAAAAAGTGATTAGAACGAGCCCAAAATAATATGACGACGGTGATTCTCCTGGAAAAGCTGTTCCAACAACAGCATCCCAGACTGAGTGAAGGCAGCAGTGGTGGAGTAAATGAGGGGTATGACTGGGGGAGCCGTCAGCATGCTCTTGTCAGGCTTCGTGTAGCCGGCTGCAGAGATGCTGAGCTCATCTCATTGGAGGGGAGCGGAACTCAGCATCAGACTCACGGGGAATATGCTGCTGATGTCATCCTCCTCCCGCAGACCTCTGTTCCCCAAGCCTGCTCAGCTTCCTCAGTCCAGTTACGCCCTCCCTAGAAAAAGCCCAAATGGCCAGCTCATTCCAGTACAGTCCCATGTGTGGGGGGGTTTCAAATGTTGGTGACACCCCCAGTGGTGTCGCATTGAGACGGATGTAGAGAGAACATAGCTCTTAGAAAGGCGGGAGACGGACTCATGATCTGCAGCAACCTTGATCCTTGGGCTGTTCAATTTTTTTGTTGCAGGAGTTGGCCAGGGTGTGTGGAACCGCCTTTTAAATCGTGAGCCCATGTCAGCCCCATGTCAGCCCCATGTCAGCCCCCAGGCCTTTCTGAGTGCCCTCTCTCTCTCTGGTTCTCCTCCCACACCAGGCTGGGCGGCTGGATGCCCTGTGATTTTTATTTTTCCCTCTTTTCTACCCGTCTATTCACATCCCATTTTCATTTGTGTTTCCATTTTCTCATTTCATGTCTCCCATTTTGTCACGACTTTGTCGTCTCGAAAGGGAGACTCAACAGCAAGGTGCATTTAAACATAATTTATTTAAACATAATTTATTAGTGCAAGGACAAGAAAAGCAATGTGTCGTGTGTGGCGTACAGACATTGTAAGGAATTGTTATGAAGGTTTACAGAGCTTTTGAAGTTATCTCCATCCACGTGCTGTCCCATGAGCCAACAGTTTATTTCTTCTCCTTCTTTTGCCCTCCCCTTCCCACACAAGGGACAACATAAATCTGTGGTACACATACAACATATGTATCACTATCACACTCGCATACACATGCGACATACACACACACACACGCATACATAGTGAGGAAGTGTTATCGATATACCATAATATACTGTGACTTGCACAGGGGGGAAGTGATATGCATTTTCATTAACATACTGTACAATCCATACCATGTTCAGCCTGGCGGTCAGGTCATGGACTGCTGTGGCTTCAGTGCTACCTCACCGAGGCAGACCCCATCATCCCTTTTAGAGCCCGGAGTGAGGAAGGAGCAGGTGCATGAAATGGCAAAACCCCAGTGACAGCTTATCCGTGTGACCTTGCCGTGACCTTGCTGCTCTGGAGGAACACAATGCGTTGCCGTGGACACCTGGCCAGTGTTCCGTTTCTGTTGACACACTGAACCTGTGCTTCAGTTGCAGCACGGTGGCATAGGGGTTAGCACTGTTGCCTCGCAAGAACGAGGTTCCAGGTTTGAATCCTGCCTGGCCGGATCCTCTCTGCGGTGTGGTGTGTTTGCACCTACGATAATTTGAAGAGTATAGAGATGTAACAAGAAGGGTTATATTTTTTTTGCTGATTTGGATATTCATTCACTTCTGATATTCAAAACTTTTTCTTTTTTTTTTATTCGCTATAATACTCTCAAATCCAAAAGAGGTGATGCGCATTTTGGTCAAACAGAACTCTGCTCACCGTGTTCTAATCTAGAGAGAGAAAGGGTGAAATTGAATCTGACTGTAGCTCCACCTCATTAAAGCATGTGTCATAGATTTTTTAAAAAGCTACACTGGTGTCATGAGTAGTATAATTTGCTTAGAAAGAACAGTGCCTTTAATGGATTGAACTCGCTGACCACCAGTAGAAACCAGGAGGCTAAGGTAAAACTAAAAACAAAAACTCCTCTGATATTTGACTAATTTGGCCTGAAGGACTGCGGTCATTTTAGTCTATGTTTTCTTCCCTTAAGTGGATGAATAGTAGTAACTCGTGTGGACTTGCTTTTGTGTTTTAGACCATTGTTTTGCTGTGTAATCCAATTGCGCTTCAGCTTGTGGACAGATGACTGGAGCATCTGCACACAATCACACTACCACCACCATCATGTCTGACTGCTAGTATGATACTCTTACTATGAAATGCTGCATTTGATTCATGCCAGACATAATGGGAATCGTGTTGTCCATAGAACACTATCCGAGGGGCTTGGGGATCATCCAGGTGCTTTATTGCAAATGTGAGATGAGCATTGATGTTTCTCATGGTTGGCAGTGGTTTCCGCCTTGCTATTCTCCCACTAATCCAATGCAGGAAACCAGGAAGGTGGCAAATCAACTCCAGATGTTGTTATAGAACTTTCTAATGATTCTTAACGCGAACGGATTATGAAGGGACAGAGGCACAATTTGTTTATACAATTTATTATACAAACAATATGTCCAAACTATTTAAGTTACATATATTGGCGTGTTACAGAGGGCGGGGGTTTATGATGTAATTACCGCCAACAATAATTTGGAAAGTGCTATAGCAGGCAATATATACTGGTCAATATATTAACCATTGCACATCTCGGTACATTAGGTTAACGGTCTCAATGCGAATGCTGATTGTGCTTTTGCGAACTGTCGCTAGTCCCTGTTCCATCAGTCTACCGTGCACGCCTTGTACACGAATTGAAATAGGACAGTCGAAAGTACCTCTGATCTGCACTGTCGCTTTAATACTGCTGTGCTTTGTTTGTACTATCGGTGGATGACAAAACGCATGAGAGCATCCTCCGGTACTGTTTTATTGCTATTTCAGCTCTGTGAGCCTGGAGCGGCGTACAGTAAGTAGGGAGCCGCAGACACTGTCAAGCTAGTTTAGCTCGCTAGCCAGTCGATTGGAATGTGGGAACGGTCCGTCGTGCACAAACAGGCAATGACTCTCATTGGAAATATTTTGTCTCCTCTCTTGTAGAATCAAGGCTGGGACGGACAAAAAGGACAAGAGGACGCCATCGATATGAAAATCTAGTACATTGTACATTCTTCACAGAAGAGGCATCGACTGTTCCGTCGTATACGCTACAGTAGTCTGCACGGCCTATTTCCAACGTAGACTGCGTTCAGAATTCAGATTTGACGACCCAGGAGAATGTACGTATTATGCGTAGTTAGGAATTGATCGCAATATACGTCCTGGGCTCTATTTTTTTCCTGTGGAAGAAGTGGATAAGGTGCAAGTGACTTTGGATTATCGCAGATGCCTCCTTTGCAGCAGCAAGGCTGACGTTACTGCGACTGGACTGAGGAATAGGGGTGGGAAAGCCCGATGGATTTCTGTCAGAAGGGGTAGAATGCTCAGCTAAAATGTCTCAAAATAAACGGATGACACCCTCAAAAGAAACCTACAGCAAAGGCTCAAGTCCGCTTTGCTCGCAGTGGGGTATAAATAAAAAACGCTAGCTAACTACGTCCTGAGCACTCTTTGAAAAGACAGGGTGCAAGCCAGAAAACAGATGCGAGTGGCTAAAATGACTTGCACGCTGCAGACGCTGTGAAAAATTAAACTGCATTGCCGAGACCGGTTTTTACTAGGATTTGGACCTCGACTCCCGACATCTGGAAGTTCGGATGCAAGTAAACGACTGCTGTGAGCTACCGAATCCGGAACCTTATGACGGGCTTTTCTGGCCGTGTGGGTGCTGCTTACTCGAGCTACAGACTCCCACACAAAAAAAGAACCGTCTCTGTGCCGCCGTGAGTGCAGTGCCGCAGCTAGCATTAGCGGCTAGCTCCACATCTCAGCTGGCAACTGCCCGAGATTAAGCTCTAGCAGTGGTCGGGAAACTTAAAGAAGGCATCTGCGTGATTTGGGAGAATGTTGAATGAATCGCTCCTGAGGAAACCGAGTTTGGGACAGGGGGCCTGTACCTTTTTAAAAAATATTTGATCCTTCGGACGGTGTGGGTTTACTGTAGTCCGTGTCTGGGTGAACAGTCCTTTAAGAAAACAGCGTGAGCACTTTGCGTAAAATACGTTGTTTTCTGGCTAAGCGTCGAGTGACATTGCAGTCTTTCCCTTCCATCTGGCCCCAGTGGTTGGGGTTAAAATAGCGTAAACTGCGCTGGGCATTGCGTTTGGGAAAAGAAAGAAGGTGGAGCGCTGTCCGTCGTACGTGCTGACGCAGTGGGATTTTTACGTCTGTCCGTCGTGCGCGCTGACGCAGTGGGATTTCTACGTCTGGCCGTCGTACGTGCTGACGCAGTGGGATTTCTACGTCTGGTCAGCGCTTCCCGCCGCCCCTCCCGCTGTGACGGTGATGGGTCGGAAGCGGTGTGTCGGTGCAGATTGTTCCAAGATGGCGGCCGGGTGCTGCGGGGTGAAGAAGCAGAAGCTGTCGGGGTCCCCCGGGTCGGGGGGTCCTGGCGGGGCGGGGAGCGGGGTAGCTGGGACGGGACACTGCGGATCAGACTTGGGGATTGGTTCCTCCTCGACAGTGGCGTCGGGGAGCGTGAATCGAGTTAACGGCCTGGGGGGTCCTGGGGGTAGCAGTAGCACCAACAACACCAACGCGCTGTCCCCAAC
Organism: Conger conger; assembly: GCF_963514075.1. Classification (NCBI taxonomy): domain Eukaryota; kingdom Metazoa; phylum Chordata; class Actinopteri; order Anguilliformes; family Congridae; genus Conger; species Conger conger. The sequence goes on along the minus strand of NC_083766.1, from coordinate 2,089,849 downwards.
TCCCGGAGCCTACAACTCCACCGGCCTCTCCCCTAATCTCAGCCCCGGATCTGGTTCGGGCAGCGGTGGCAGGAAGATGGTTGTTTCGGCGGAGATGTGTTGCTTCTGTTTCGACGTGCTTTATTGCCATCTATACAATTACCAGGCTCCCCGTACACCCAGGTTTACAAACGACCCTTAGTAAGTAACGACTTTATTCCCTTTTTGATTGTCAGTCTTAGTTTAATGTTTCCACAGTAATGTTATTAACTATATCTGGTTATATGTCTGTTTTTGGAAAACATTGTTTATGTATGCCGGTAACCTGGTTGCCATAAACTGGTAGCTAGTATAACACGAATGAGACTGTATGGTTACTTACACACTTGAAACCTTTATGCTGTTTCCACTTGACATTTACATTAACAAGCGACCAGTGAATTATGAACCTCAGCAGGCGAAGAAGCGAAACGCTGCTTTAAAACATGCTGTCGGCAGCTGGAGAGCTTCATCTACTAGACAGAGGAATGGCAAGAGCGTAAACTATGCCGAGAACACTGGACTGAGTTTCTGCTGGCTCTGCGCTAATGTTAGCTGGCTGGATAACGGTGGAGCTAACAAAGAAACCATAAGCTACAACTGCTCAGGTCGGCACTGAAGGCACGGAGACCGTGTCAACATTAGCAAAACATATGCCACATGTGGCCTGATAAGTTACCTACAGCGCCTTATCTCGCTGCCTGTGTACCTTAACGATCTTGGTTTTAAAAAAAACCGCAAAAAAACTAAACAAAAACAATCCAAGACTGGCTAACGCTAACGGACTAGCTATACAACAGTGTGTATCTGATCTAATCTGTGCTGGAGCTAGACTTTTAACATCTAGCTGGCTAAATTACCTACCCCATATAACTTGTATTAATACAACATTTTCAGATTTACCGATGACAATTTCATGTTAATTTTATTAGCCTAACATTGGCTATCTAGCATTATGTAGTTGGTTAACGTTAGGTGAGGCTAACTTCTGCACCTTTTTGTTTAGCCATTTAGCTTAGCTAACCTTAGCTGAGTAGCTGGCTAGCGCATAGCTAGCCACTTTTGCCTTTGTCAGTTTTATGACTAGCTAATGCTAGCACCATGTAGGTTTGGTAGAAAAGTGCCTTTTTGTTGTGCGCTCTAACACTACTGTGTATATTTAACGTTAGCTAGTCTTCTCCAGCCTGTCGTTGGTATTACTTGGTTGGGTTAGCTAACTGTAGACTGTTTTTCTTTGGGTAGATGCTAACGAGTGTTAGCCAGGAGTGGGTTACTAATCCCTTTGCTACGGCTACTCCAGCCAGCTAGCTATAAATGCCCTTTGTTGTTGATTTACAGATGGGTGGCTCGCTGGGTTGTAAGTTGGCCAGCTAGCTTAACGTTAGCTAGAATTGTACAACACCTTCAGTCGATATTTTGTCATCGGCACCTTTCATTCATTTGAAGCTAGCTAGCGTTAGCCAACTAATTGCAATGACAGGTGACGCTGCCACTCACAGGCCATCGTAGCTAACGTTATTAGATAGCTCCCTGACAATCGGTCGTAAAACTTGCTAGCTAGTTGCTAAGTTGGCTAACTGGAAAATATGTGTGAAGAACGGGGAAAGGAATGGTAGTTAATTAGTACGCTGCTTATGTAGCCATCAGTATAATTTTAGCAACGCTGGATACATTTATAAAATATATTAATTTATCCGAGTAATGACATTAGCGAGTTTCCCAAGATTCATGCATAGCTGACGACATTTGCTAACTAGCTAACAGTGTAAATATGCCTTTGTTTAGCCGAAACATGACCGATACTTGGCCACATAGCGCTAGCAGGATGTATGCATTTATTTATACACTTTATGTAGTATTTATTGGAGAATTGAGAACATTTATAAGGTTAGCTGGCCAAGTGTAAACGTAGAAATACTGTATTTGATCTTTATTTTATTGACTTTACTTCCGTAGCTAGCTGTATGAAGCTCGGCTGTGGGTGATAGTGTGCTTTAGCATCTGTGCCCGAAACATTTCCGCTTCGGGCTGAAGCAGTTTCACATTTCTGCCCGGTCTTTGATCTCCATAAAAGGGAGAATATGGCCTCCTAACTGTAGCTATCTTTGAGACTGAATTCTTTTCCCCGTACATCGGTACATCACATGTTTTCTTGATCGTAGTTTGCCATGTGTCACTTGGCTCTGCGTGTCACGAGAGCAGGCATGTCTGAACATATCTTCAAGCTGTATAATGCTTAATTATGTGGGGGGAAAACAGTATTTGCAGGATATTAGTGAAATTGTTGGATATATATTCCAGAAGAAATGTTCTCCTTATTGTTGTTAGAGTTGTCAGTCTCTCATGTTTTGTTTTATTTATGTATGTAATGTATGCTTTGTTTTTTGACATAAGTATTCATCGTTTAAATTAATTTTCTGTGAAATTATCGGCTGGTCCGTATATGAAAAGAGATCCGCAGAGCCCTTTTTACATTTGCATAGACGTTCGTAAAAACAAAACGCACGCCGTCAGAAAGATGGCAGATAATCAAGAGGCTGGACAACTTTAATTTGCAGTTTGGCGAGTTGGCTTTTACAATGCCTTTTAAGCGTAACAAATTAAAAGATGAGCGTTTTAACCCGAACAGAAAGATCAATGCACAGACATTTCACAAATACATTGAACAAGAAGGCCTATGTTCTTTGACCGTGTAAAAAAAAAAAAATTTTTTATTAAAATTGCATGCCAAGTTGTCATATTTCCCAGGATACTGTTAGTTCTCCTCTAGTGATGACTGATAGTAGTCTCCCCTCATCTCCTTGGGTCTGTGTGGCTGATAGATGTTGGCTGTCAGTTCTCTTACGGCTGTCAGGCCCTCGTTTCCAAACTAATGGGATCCCTTCTCTGCCCCCTTTTTAATTTTCAAAACTAGGGCAAGTCAATCGCTAGTCTGGCTGAGATATAAGGGTCTGGACATTGACAATTAGATTTGCTACAAGGCAAACTGGCCGTCACCCGATAAATGTCGAAGAAGACGATTGGTGTCCGAGACGTTTAAATGCCTGCTGCGGTGCCCCCTGCCCCCGTGTGTCTGTCTGAGGGAGGTCCAAGGCTGACATGAGGCAGCTTACAGCTTGGAAGGCCAAGGTTACAGCACCATTAGCTCAGTCCCCATCAGGGTCCAGAGAACGGTGCTGTCCGTCCTTGTTCCGTGCAGCTGGAGGCCACAGGACGGGCCTGAAGGGTGGCGTGCGCACGGCGTGTTCAGAGTGGCCCCCACTGCGTGTCCGGCAGTGCCACAGAGAAGCCCCGGCCTCTTCCTGTGTGTGCACCGAGCCACGGCCTGTGGAAAAACACAGCCTTGAGTTACGCCCAGGCCTCGTGTGAGTGTGTGTGTGAGTGTGAGTGTGAGTGTGAGTGTGAGTGTGCGTGTGCGTGTGCGTGTGCGTGTGCGTGTGCGCGTGTGCGCGTGTGCGCGTGTGCGCGTGTGAGTGTGTGCGCGTGCGACTCGACCTCATCTGCAATTGGGTTGTATGCAAGGAGAACCTCTTGAAACCTGCTGAACTCTGAACTAATTTGGACACGGGCAGAATTGTGAGTTTTGTGGAGCAACGCAAACCACACTCGGCTCTTTAAAGCTGACTCTGCCTTACACGCTTCTATGTGCTGAATTACTGAGAGAAGAATGGACATCTTTCTGTCTGAGCACCTCTCCTTAAATCTCCGCTTGTTACCCATGATGCCTTTCCCACTCCCTGTCCCAGCTCCAGATTTCTCCTGACTGCTCTCAATTCCTCAGCAACTTCTCCCAGTGACACAGGGCAATAGTGTGGAGAGACCTGGTGAATTTCCACATCAGCGAAGCCTTGGTTACTCGACTAGACTTTATGGATTTTTTCAACAGATAGTGCAGTGCTGACGGTTTTATTTTATTTTTTATTTATTTATTTTTTTTAGCAGTCATGGGCGGCCCTCCTGGTCGCAGATACCTCTGATTCCAGCACTGAAAACAGGCTCCTCCGGCTCCTGAGAAGGGCACTGTTTAGACAACTCACTGGCGTCTGGTTATCTCGGCAGTTACAGTGCGTGATAAGGAAGTAAGGACAGAGGGGTGGGGGGGGGGGGGGGGGGGAGTCTTGTTCTGGTCCCACTGGTTACTCTCTTCTCTAACGGTCATCTGCTGTCTGCTGCAGCAGTGTAAGTAACACGGTTATAAAGTTCGTGGAGTTTATATTTCTCCACCCTTTCAAGCGGACGTGACCAGGTGGGAATGCAGTCCTATTGAACATAATATCACAACATGTAAGGCTTAACATAACCTAACATATAACACACAACATAATGTGGACAGGCCATTCAGCCCAAAAATGCTTGGCATTTTCCTACCGCTTGTGTATGTAACACTTAGTTCAGCTAAAAGCTAGATGGTATCTATCACCGTTTCAAGCCTGGTCTTGAAAACCCTACATGAGCTGGCAAACTATTCCAGGGGTCTTTGTGACGGTCCTCTAAAAGGTGCTATACAAACAAATAGTTTTATTGTAAGTGTTCCACACAGTGACCACTCTGTGTGGGGGGGGGGGGGGGGGGTACTTCCTAATGTCTGTGCGGAATTCATCTTTCAGACAGAAAGATGTCCCTATTTTAGTGAATTTCTCTGTAGTTGTGCTGTTTTCAGCCCCACTGACAGTGCCCTGTTAAACTGGAAACTGTGGCACCTTTTGTGTAACGGGGCGTCAGTGGACAGCAGCTCTTTAGGAGTCGGTGAGAGTTTCCATTTTCCACCATTGGCTGTTTGAGTTTTTGGCCTTATTGCTGAAACGCTTGGTTTCCCGTTGTGCCCACCGCAGTTAAGTTTTGGGCCTTTTGGTTCTGTTGTGTTTCTCCTACTTTGGCATTCTATTTGGACGTTTTTCACACTAAAGCCCTGCATGTTTGCTATATATTGTAAGCCTCATTTAGCACTATTTATTTTGGAAACCTGAATTCCTCCTCTTGCAGTGGATAGCAATGTTGCCTGTCTGACAGCAAGAATGAACTGGGTTTGAATCCCGGCTGAGGCCTTTCTGTGTGGCTTCTGCAAGTTCTCCCCGTGTCTGTGTGGAGTCTGCATGTTCTCCCCGTGTCTGTGTGGAGTCTGCATGTTCTCCCCGTGTCTGTGTGGAGTGTGCATGTTCTCCCCGTGTCTGTGTGGTGTGTGCATGTTCTCCCCATGTCTGTGTGGAGTGTGCATGTTCTCCCCGTGTCTGTGTGGGTTTCCTCCCACAATCCAAAGGCGCATGCAGGTTAGTGGGATGAACAGGACATTGCTTTAAATGAAATACTGCATGCTCAACCAACCTCCCCTGTATAAATAATGGTTTCATAATAAAATATAAAAACAAATAGCTGTGACTGTGGACCGTCATGTGGACTTTCTAGATTACCTGCTAGTTTAATACCTCAATTGCTACCAACTCATCCGATAGGCCAGTGGGGGATGGGTGTCCCCCTTTAGCCGGGTTCCTCCCAGGATTTCTTCCCATCAGGGAGTTTTTTTTCTTGCCACTGTTTGAGGGGTTTTTTACCTACCTCATATGCTTTCAGGGGACTTAGGGCTGGTGTTTCCCCCTTTTAACCCTTCTGTTCCTCTGAGGAGTCTTCTGGGAAAAGCGCTGTACAAATAAGCTTTAAGTGAGGTGAGTTGGACTGGGGACAGGCGTACAGTACGCTCTAATGGAAGGTGCGGTCGGAGGTTTGCCCAGGTGTGTGTGTCATGTGATCACACGATCACCCCCCCCCGGTCTTTGCTCATCCTGGTGTGTTACACTAAACAGACCTTTCCAGGCCCATAAGAAAGTGAGAAGGTCTGGAGGCTAAAACATGCATCTGTGATCCATTTCTCTAGGTGCAAGCCAAGTTTAAAGGGATGATGTCATCCTGCTGTGGGCAAAGTGTGCGTTTCAAGGACATAAAGGCTGCCCTGTGTTTTCGTCTTGGGCAGTGGAGTCCTGTTCCAACCGCCATCACCCTCTCCTCCCCCTCACTGCGCTCAGTCCAATCGCTTGTTTTTCCTCCTTTTTTTATTTTTATTTTTATTGCTCTTTATCTTCTCCTAGCTCCACCCACTGGGAGGGGCTAGGAAGAGTGGCAGGAAAAATAAATGAAGACGGGTGGGAAATCGGAAAAAACGTGAATTAGGCAAATGGAATGTCCTCGCTCCTTCAAACGTCAGTTTGAAGCCACGTCAGTTACAGACGTGGCAGTTGGGGAGAGGTGGATCCACAGGTCAGTTACAGACGTGGCAGTTGGGGAGAGGTGGATCCACAGGTCAGTTGCAGACGTGGCAGATGGGGAGAGGTGGATCCACGGGTCAGTTACAGACGTGGCAGTTGGGGAGAGGTCGTCTATACGTCAGGCTTTCCATAAAAATACTTCCGCAAAGGACGTGCTGATGTTTTCTTGCCCAGGGGAAAGATTGGGAGTTTCCTAACTTCTATTTCTGAACGTTTTAACAGGTTGGAATGTCCTTAAAGACGGTAAACCTTGATCGATTTCCAGGTCAGGGGCGGGGAAAAGAAAAGAGGGGGAAAATAGGCCACTGGAACGGGCCCGCTGACTCCCAGGGCTGAACGGCTGAACTGCGTGTTGAGTGCTGCTTTAAGCTCAGAAGTAAGAAGTAGGTTATTGGTTGGCACTTGGTCACATGGTCCTTCTTTCTCAGTTTACACACACGGGGATTTCTGGAGTTTGCAGGCTATTTATAGCTTACGGAGGGGGGGAGAAGAAACACCGCGGGACATTTTTCGCCAGGAAATCTTACCTTCTGTGTTTTTTACCCCAACGCGTCGGAGATTCCCCCACAATGCACCGCTTTCTGAGTTGTGGAGCTGCGATTGGTTGACAGACGGCTGCGCAGATGGGCGCAAGCTTCATCTGCCGAGCGATGCTTTTACCTTTCTGACACACCGTGGTGGGCGGGGAACCGTGCATGCCGAGTATTCAGCCAATGAAACGACTGGATCAGCGCTGCTCGTCTCCACGTCCTGCGGGCCGCAGAGTCTGCGGGCGTTTGTTTCAGCCGTGCGCTTACAGCACCTGATTTCACCGATTGGCTTTTTATCTGAAGCGAGCAGGTAAAATAATGAGTGAAATGAGGCGGTGCAGCCGTCGGTAGTTGAGTAGTGCTGATCTGGGTCCCCTCTGACGCGTTTTCTGTGGGCGTCGGCCCGGATAATCTACACCCCTGTTTCCTGTGCAGCACGCTGGGGATTTATTTCCATTGCCTCCTCCTTTATGATCTAAATTACTGTGGCAATAAACAACAGGAAATTAAGACTGAACAGCGCAAGTATTGTCTCAATCGTCTCCCGTAGGGAGTTCCTCAAAGCGGTGGAATTAAATGCGCTTGTGCATGAAATTATAAAAATGATTAAGCTTGGATTTCAAATTGACACTTTGGCACTTTGGTAAGGAAGATTTTACTCCGTTCGTGATTCTTAAAACTTGAAATAGTTGGAGCCTTGTGCGTTTTAAATGGCTCCCCTTTCTTCACCAGTCCCCACACAGTATTGGAGCAGTGAGGCCAATCCCTGTTTTTGCTGTACATTGAGTTTGAGGTCAAACGATGTACATGAGATGACATATCCAAATTTCAGATTTTATTGTTCAGTGTTGCAAAGAAAGGAATTTACCTCCCTGTTCCAGTACTTTTTGCCGTTTGTGCAGCAGTGTTTCCACAATACTCCTCCAGAAACAGAACCAAAACCCAAACCAGGGCCAGGACAATACTCCTCCAGAAACAGAACCAAAACCCCCAAACCAGGGCCAGGACAATACTCCTCCAGAAACAGAACCAAAACCCAAACCAGGGCCAGGACAATGCTCCTCCTCAAGCAGAACCAAAACCCAAACCAGGGCTAGGACAATGCTCCTCCTCAAGCAGAACCAAAACCCAAACCAGGGCCAGGACAATACTCCTCCAGAAACAGAACCAAAACCCAAACCAGGGCCAGGAATAGGAATAGGAACAGAACAAGAACAGAATCGGAACCGCTGCTTTGAGCCTGGTGTCTGAGGGGGATGTCAGGAGCTGCTGTATCGGTGCCTCCCCTGTCCCTGGGCGTGAGGTCGACGGACAGCCTTGAGTGTGGATGTCCGGGCACACTGGAACAGATGGGAGGCCGGGTGTCATGGCTGTTTCGGTGTCGAGCATTAAAGCAACAAGCTGTCTGAGCGATTGGAGCACATGTTGATGTGAACATTAACTGAAGCCCCTGACCCCGATCTGCATGATTTTATGCATTGCACTGCTGCCACGCGTTTGGAGGATTTAGATAATCGCATGAATAAATAGGTGTGCAGGTGTTCCTACTGAAGTGCTCAGTGAGTGTACGTTTCCTCTGAGCCCCTTGCGCTGGTTGTGAAAGGCTGTTTAGACCTTCCTTAGGTAACCTTACCCCCCTCCTTGTGTCCAGTGCAGGAGAACGCCCTGTCACGGCAGAGTTCCGGCTTTTCCCCTGCAGGTCCTGATTTGAGGCCCTGTCTCTGCCAGTGCCTGTGTTGTCGTTTCTTTGTTTAGCTTTGAGTTTTCTCTGCTCCGTGCGAAACGCAGCAGCTGCTGCACCTGTTCTCTGTGTGCCTGGGCTTGCTGTCGACATTCACAGATTGGCGTTTTGTTTTTGGAAGAGTCTGCAGGTTCTTGCTCTGCGTTTCGACCCCTTCGACCCTCGTCACCCCAGCTGAGGGTTTGACTGACCTTTGACCCCGTCACATCAGATGAGCACCTCCCAGCATTCTCCCCAAGCAAGCAGCCAGAACTGGAACTTTTTTTTTTTTTCTTGCTGCTCACTTCCTGGTCTTGTTGAGAGACAATTATTTTTCCACACAGGAAAATAAGTATCTGTGTTTTTTCTTCATCTATAATCTGTCTCCCCATGTGCTATTTTTAAAAAGTTATTAGGACTTCATAGCAATACTTTGTGGACGAATCAGAGTGACTCAGCACTGACAGGAACCGTCCCTAGCTCACACGCTTAGTGAGGGAGCCACACACACGCTGGCTCCAAATTCTACAACAAGGGGGCACCCGAAGACGTGGCTTCTTCTGTGGTTTTGGAGCCCGTTGCTCGTCAGTGCGTGACGTAACGGGCACTTGGTCCATATGTCTTCTGCAGCCTGTGGTCCATCGGCTGTAGCTTCAGAGAAGCTTGGTCTCTTCACATTGGTGCTGTGGCCGCTTCACACGTACAAGGAGCACCACCCTCAGCCTCGAAATGGTGGCCTTCCGCCAGTGTTTATGAACACGAGGCAGATGACTGGGTCGGCTTGATGCTTTGTCACGGAGGGAGAGTTGGTGAATTAATGAAGCCTCCCTCTGCATTACGGAGCTGTGAATGTGGCTTTGAGTCACTCAGTTCGCCCTTTGTGTGCTTTTACTCGGTGACGTCAGCGTGTTGCGCTGGTCTGCCGGTTCTGCGTGAGCTCCACGGTGTTTTGATTCTGCCACTGACATGCCCTGGTTTCCAGGTTCAGTGGAATGAGAGGAACATAGTTTAGGTCTTTTTGCCGACAGTGAGCAAGACTTTGGGAGTGCAAAGCTGCCTTTCACGGACCTGCAGGCCAGTCAGAGTTTAGCCTGCCCATGTCTCTGGGGCTCTCGTCTTTGAACTTTACACCACGAAAGCGCCGATGATCTCATCCCAAACGTTGCTCTGCCTTTGTCACTGACACACAGATGTGTGTGTGTGTGTGTGTGTGTGTGTGCGCTCTCACAGGCTTTAGCCGCTCAGTGTTTTTACTGTACTCCGGCGCTGTGTTTGTGACTCATTTATTCAGATCCATTCTGCCCAAAACGAGCCGCACACAGTGGGACTTGGCAGGTTTCAGGTGCGATCGAGTCATTTAATAAAATATGCTCTAGTTCACTTGGTCGAGGATGGTATTCATTAACTCACGAATGCCACGATGAAAATAAGTGAAGTCACTGTTGCATTTCCTGTAAAGACGAACGCATTTTGCTAGAGGAAAACATGGCTATATACCGCAACGGTTCCTGATTAATGAACACCCAGCACTGCGTCTTCTACCTTTGATAGTCCTGTCATGAAGTTACTAACTAATTCTGTTGTGAAAGCCTCAAAATGGAGGTTCTGATTCAGGGAATGTGTCCTCCAAATGGAGGTTCTGATTCAGGGACTGTGTCCTCCAAATCGAGGTTCTGATTCAGGGACTGTGTCCTCCAAATGGAGGTTCTGATTCAGGAACTGTGTCCTCCAAATGGAGGTTCTGATTCAGGAACTGTGTCCTCCAAATGGAGGTTCTGATTCAGGAACTGTGTCCTCCAAATGGAGGTTCTGATTCAGGGAATGTGTCCTCCAAATGGAGGTTCTGATTCAGGGACTGTGTCCTCCAAATCGAGGTTCTGATTCAGGGACTGTGTCCTCCAAATGGAGGTTCTGATTCAGGAACTGTGTCCTCCAAATGGAGGTTCTGATTCAGGAACTGTGTCCTCCAAATGGAGGTTCTGATTCAGGAACTGTGTCCTCCAAATGGAGGTTCTGATTCAGGAACTGTGTCCTCCAAATGGAGGTTCTGATTCAGGGACTGTGTCCTCCAAATGGAGGTTCTGATTCAGGGACTGTGTCCTCCAAATGGAGGTTCTGATTCAGGGACTGTGTCCTCCAAATGGAGTCTGTGATGTCCTCCTGGTTCTCCCCTTTGCTCTCCAAGCATATGAGCCTGATTGTCACGGAAAGCAGAGGATCATGGGTACTGGGTAGAAGGTAACTTGCAGGCTTCCGTTTGGGTGTGATTGACAGCTGGGTCTGCCAGTTAATCAGGCTGTTTTTGGTTTTGTCTTGAATAGAAGCAGATTTGATGGATGCAAAATCTTGATGTTTAATAACCTCAAAACCCATTTAATAAAATGACTTCTCACGTAGGGAACAAAGGGAGTTGTTTTTGTTTGAAGTGTTCATATTGGAAAATGCAATATGAAAGCATAGCTGTAAAATATGACTTTCGCCAGGAATAGATCTCATCTGAAAGGAAGGTTTAATTTCCCATAATGCACCGAGTTTCCTTTGATACAAGTAATGCTGCTCTGAGCTCCTGGGGTTTTGTTGTGTGTTCAGAACCATCTGGAACTGAAGCCTTTTCATTTTGGTGCTTTCCTGTACTGGAGGCAGTCGTTTTGTGAAGAAACAAAATGGCTGTGTTCGAAACCACATCCTACTCGTACCATATTTCAATGAAAATCAACCTGAATTTCGTGCAACTAGTGTGCGTTTTTGAACCCACAAGTCTTTGATGGGGTCAGCTGACGGGGAGACTGGGTCAGGTGACCGGGAGACTGGGTCAGGTGACGGGGCGACTGGGTCAGATCAGCTTTGACTCTGCTCACAGCAGAAATGATCACTCGGTGAACCCAATCGGCACTGAAACCGTGTGTGTAACGGCACTGTGTAACGGCACTGAAACGCATGTGTAACGGCACTGTGTAACGGCACTGAAACGCTTGTGTAACGGCACTGTGTAACGGCACTGAAACGCATGTGTAACGGCACTGTGTAACGGCACTGAAACGCTTGTGTAACGGCACTGTGTAACGGCACTGAAACGCATGTGTAACGGCACTGTGTAACGGCACTGTAACGCGTGTGTGACAGCACCATTGGGACGAGCAGCAGGGGACGGGGAGCGCTCTTAGGCCTGTGTTCAGTCGTCATCCTTCATCCGCTTTATTTCTATTAAAAAATCAGCGCCTTGTTATGGTTTGGAAGCTAAGCTGCTGTAGCCTTTCTGCTTCAAAACAAAACCAAAACCAAAAACTGAGCTGTCTAGATCTATGGTTGGCGTATTGCTTATTGAGACGTTTTCTTAGCTTTGAGTTTTTCACTTGGGAATTGTGTTGGGAATCCTGCTCTCCGCTGTGGAACGCCGTCTTTCCCAGAAACACTTCCCCGTCCCAGTCTGACGGGCTGTGTCCGCTCTGCGTATGATGCTATGAATATGTATTTCTTCATTTAGATTCCCCCGAGAATGTCTCATTTTAATTAATCCTCAGAACCTGAGAAACGGGTTTCATGTCAGAGGACCAGTGGTTTTATGTGATGGAGTCTGATATGTGGTGTAATCTGAACTCAAGGGTGCGATCTGATGGGCTGTTCAGAGGAGTTGCATTCCGACGTTGCCTCAGTCCGAGAGGGAGCGTTCGCAGCGCTGGCCTGCTGGATAAGTGGAGCATCACACCGGATTCCAGGGATTCCAGCCTCTGACGCATCGGAACGCTGCTCCGGGAATCCGGGCCTGGGTTGATCGCTCCCGTCTCGCACGCAGGGGGGAGGGGGGGGGGGTTATTAACGCTGACTCAGCGCTGAACCCAGTGACCCCGCCCAACCCAGAGACCCTGCCCAACCGGTCCGCTTCCCTCTGCTCTGCCCCCTCCGCCTGTGTTTGCTCAGGCCAGAGCCTCTCGCCTGGGCCAGACACATTCTTCAGCAGTGCAGTGCAGACCTGGCAGCCGTGGCGTTAACGCTTCAGCAGTGCAGTGCAGACCTGGCAGCCGTGGCATTAACGCTTCAGCAGTGCAGTGCAGACCTGGCAGCCTGGCAGCTTCAGCAGTGCAGTGCAGACCTGGCAGCCGTGGCGTTAACGCTTCAGTAGTGCAGTGCAGACCTGGCAGCCGTGGCATTAACGCTTCAGCAGTGCAGTGCAGACCTGGCAGCCTGGCAGCTTCAGCAGTGCAGTGCAGACCTGGCAGCCGTGGCATTAACGCTTCAGCAGTGCAGTGCAGACCTGGCAGCCGTGGCATTAACGCTTCAGCAGTGCAGTTCAGACCTGGCAGCCGTGGTGTTGTCTCTTCAGCAGGGCAGTGGAGCTGCCCCCTGGCTTAACCCCTGCTGCTTTGCTTGTTTCCAGCAGATTTATGGCTGGGCTGAGGCTTTAAGGGAATTTAAACTGCTGCTCAGTTCCTGTGCCAGGGCTTCTCTCCTCTGGATTAAAAGATTAATCTGAACGCAGCGATGCGGCCTGCAGGCTGTGTTAGGATCAGTGTGGTCTGCAGACCCCCAACCCTCGTCTCTCTGTCTCTCTGTCTCTCTGTCTCTCTGTCTCTCTGTCTCCCTATCTCCCTGTGTCTCTGTCTCTCTGCCTCTCTGTCTCCGTGTAATCTTCAGTTCAAAGGATTAGAAAAGTGATTCACATTTGCGTATCGCTTGGCGTGGTACTCGGAGACAGAAGATCAGGGACAGTAATATTCTGACTTCTGAGACTCCCACCCATCACCCTGTGTCTGAGACTCCCACCCATCACCCTGTTTCTGAGACTCCCACCCATCACCCTGTTTCTGAGACTCCCACCCATCACCCTGTTTCTGAGACTCCCACCCATCACCCTGTTTCTGAGACTCCCACCCATCACCCTGTTTCTGAGACTCCCACCCATCACCCCGTTTCTGAGACTCCCACCCATCACCCCGGTTCTGAGACTCCCACCCATCACCCCGTTTCTGAGACTCCCACCCATCACCCCGTTTCTGTGACTCCCACCCATCACCCCGTTTCTGAGACTCCCACCCATCACCCTGTTTCTGTGACTCCCACCCATCACCCTGTTTCTGAGACTCCCACCCATCACCCTGTTTCTGAGACTCCCACCCATCACCCTGTTTCTGAGACTCCCACCCATCACCCTGTTTCTGAGACTCCCACCCATCACCCTGTTTCTGAGACTCCCACCCATCACCCTGTTTCTGAGACTCCCACCCATCACCCTGTTTCTGAGACTCCCACCCATCACCCCGTTTCTGAGACTCCCACCCATCACCCTGTTTCTGAGACTCCCACCCATCACCCCGTTTCTGAGACTCCCACCCATCACCCCGTTTCTGAGACTCCCACCCATCACCCCGTTTCTGAGACTCCCACCCATCACCCTGTTTCTGAGACTCCCACCCATCACCCTGTTTCTGAGACTCCCACCCATCACCCTGTTTCTGTGACTCCCACCCATCACCCTGTTTCTGTGACTCCCACCCATCACCCTGTTTCTGAGACTCCCACCCATCACCCTGTTTCTGAGACTCCCACCCATCACCCTGTTTCTGTGACTCCCACCCATCACCCTGTTTCTGTGACTCCTCAGAGATTAACGGCAGCGATAATGAGTGTGTTTTCTATTTCTGGCTCTTTCCATATATATATTTCAGTTGCTTGTAGTGAGGGCATTAGATGGCATTACATCAGTAAGCAGAGGGCTGTCTCTGCCAGGTCACATGGGTATTTTTCCAGGAACTGAGCATTTAAATGATTAAAAGGCCAGTATTACTCATCTCGGTTTGTTTGGTTTGGAAAATGAGCTGGGGGCTGTCATGGGGTATGAATGAAGGGGAGCTGCCAGCTTTAGGTTCTGAAGGCTGAAGGCTGGTTCTGATGCAGCTGGTTCTGATGCAGCTGGTTCTGAAGGCTGGTTCTGATGCAGCTGGTTCTGAAGGCTGGTTCTGATGCAGCTGGTTCTGAAGGCTGGTTCTGATGCAGCTGGTTCTGAAGGCTGGTTCTGATGCAGCTGGTTCTGAAGGCTGAAGGCTGGTTCTGATGCAGCTGGTGGTGAAGGCTGAAGGCTGGTTCTGATGCAGCTGGTTCTGAAGGCTGGTTCTGATGCAGCTGGTTCTGAAGGCTGGTTCTGATGCAGCTGGTTCTGAAGGCTGGTTCTGATGCAGCTGGTTCTGAAGGCTGAAGGCTGGTTCCGATGCAGCTGGTTCTGAAGGCTGAAGGCTGGTTCTGATGCAGCTGGTTCTGAAGGCTGGTTCTGAAGGCTGGTTCTGAAGGCTGGCTCGTGTGTTAGCTCCCTCCCAGCAGTGACTCTGGGGCCCTGTGTGCGGCAGTAGGCCCTGTGTGCGGCAGTAGGCCCTGTGTGCAGCAGTGGGCCCTGTGTGCAGCAGTGGGCCCTGTGTGCAGCAGTAGGCCCTGTGTGCGGCAGTAGGCCCTGTGTGCAGCAGTAGGCCCTGTGGGCAGCAGTAGCCCCTGTGTGCGGCAGTAGGCCCTGTGTGCAGCAGTAGGCCCTGTGTGCAGCAGTAGGCCCTGTGTGCGGCAGTAGGCCCTGTGTGCAGCAGTAGGCCCTGTGGGCAGCAGTAGGCCCTGTGTGCGGCAGTAGCCCCTGTGTGCAGCAGTAGGCCCTGTGGGCAGCAGTAGGCCCTGTGTGCAGCAGTAGGCCCTGTGGGCGGCAGTAGCCCCTGTGTGCGGCAGTAGGCCCTGTGTGCGGCAGTAGGCCCTGTGTGCGGCAGTAGGCCCTGTGGGCGGCAGTAGCCCCGGTGGGCGGCAGTAGGCCCTGTGTGCGGCAGTAGGCCCTGTGGGCAGCAGTAGGCCCTGTGTGCGGCAGTAGGCCCTGTGTGCGGCAGTAGGCCCTGTGTGCGGCAGTGGGCCCTGTGTGCAGCAGTAGGCCCTGTGTGCAGCAGTAGGCCCTGTGTGCGGCAGTAGGCCCTGTGGGCAGCAGTAGGCCCTGTGGGCAGCAGTAGCCCCTGTGTGCGGCAGTAGGCCCTGTGGGCAGCAGTAGGCCCTGTGTGCAGCAGTAGGCCCTGTGTGCAGCAGTGGGCCCTGTGTGCGGCAGTAGGCCCTGTGTGCGGCAGTAGGCCCTGTGTGCGGCAGTAGGCCCTGTGTGCGGCAGTGGGCCCTGTGTGCAGCAGTAGGCCCTGTGTGCGGCAGTAGGCCCTGTGGGCAGCAGTAGGCCCTGTGGGCAGCAGTAGCCCCTGTGTGCGGCAGTAGGCCCTGTGGGCAGCAGTAGGCCCTGTGGGCAGCAGTAGCCCCTGTGTGCGGCAGTAGGCCCTGTGTGCGGCAGTAGGCCCTGTGTGCAGCAGTAGGCCCTGTGGGCAGCAGTAGGCCCTGTGGGCAGCAGTAGCCCCTGTGTGCGGCAGTAGGCCCTGTGGGCAGCAGTAGGCCCTGTGGGCAGCAGTAGCCCCTGTGTGCGGCAGTAGGCCCTGTGTGCGGCAGTAGGCCCTGTGTGCAGCAGTAGGCCCTGTGGGCAGCAGTAGGCCCTGTGTGCGGCAGTAGGCCCTGTGTGCAGCAGTAGGCCCTGTGTGCAGCAGTGGGCCCTGTGTGCAGCAGTAGGCCCTGTGTGCGGCAGGATGGGCTCTTAAGGTGCTGAGGGAGCTGGAATAAGCACTAAACCTCCACACTGGCTGTGCTAGAGACTCTGGCAGTGTGCTGGAGACTGGCAGTGTGCTGGAGACTCTGGCAGTGTGCTGGAGGCTCTGGCAGTGTGCTGGAGACTCTGGCAGTGTGCTGGAGGCTCTGGCAGTGTGCTGGAGAGACTGGCAGTGTGCTGGAGACTGGCAGTGTGCTGGAGGCTCTGGCAGTGTGCTGGAGACTGGCAGTGTGCTGGAGACTCTGGCAGTGTGCTGGAGACTGGCAGTGTGCTGGAGACTCTGGCAGTGTGCTGGAGACTCTGGCCGTGTGCTGGAGGCTCCAGATGCTTCCAAGACTTTTCTTAGAGAAATAGGGGCCATGCTGAATTACCTCACGATGAACTGTTTTAATGTGTGTGTCTGTGTGTGTGTCTGTGTTTGTTACTGTGAATGTGTCCATGTATGTATATGTGGCAGACTCTTGACTGCAAACTCAATGCACTTGGAAAAGCACCTTTATCTAGGCCAGAGGATTGTACACTTGAACCATAAATACCATTAATATGATCGTTTTTAGAAGGATTGCTCAACTAAAATAAAGTCAAATGAAAGGGTGTTTTGTGCCAACAGAACTGGCACCCTGAGTCCCACTTTGTGAAGCGCTCAGTTTGGATGCACTGGGATCGTTTCACTACCCCAGATAAAGAAAAGTCTGTTTTATAGGCCAGGAACAACATGGTAGCTGTGCTGTTGGCAGAGTGCTCTTAAGAGGCACTCCAGATCGAAGGGTTTAATTATACAGTGAGAGTTTAATCAGTCCATTATAGATTGTTTCTGCAGTAATGGCCGTTTAGGGTTGTGTAGGGGAGTTGTCCTGGGCTGCCATACCCCAGGGGCTCATGTCCTCACACGGGATGTGTGTGTGTCCGCGCCTGTGTGTCTGTGTCTCTCCCCTTACTGTCTGTGTGTCTGTGCGCGCGTGTGCGTGTGTGTGTGTGTGTGTGTCTGTCTGTCTGTCTGTCTGTCTGTCTGTCTGTCTCTCTCCCCTTACTGTGTCTGTGTATCTGTGTGTGTGTGTGCGCACCTGTGTGTCTGTGTCTCTCCCCTTACTGCCTGTGTCTGTGTGTCTGTGTGCTCGCGTGCCTCTGTGTGTGTCTGTGT
>NC_083766.1:2052589-2067589 GCF_963514075.1 Conger conger | reverse complement strand
GCTCAGAAGTGCCCCCCCCCACACCGACAGCCCTGCCTCTTTGAAGCGGTGTTCATAAAACAATATGCAATATGAGCTGATTGTCTCTCTTATTCTTATTTTGATCTCCAATCAGAATGACCTTGTTTTTCAAATTACCCTCCAGAAGTATTTCCACCATCCTGATCCATACTGATAATTTTGAGTTTGGTATGGTAACTCTGCTTTGTAATGCAGTCTAATGGAGCCACAGAAATGACCCTTAAAATGCCCATAAAATAACCTCCTCTGTTGCATAATAACTGTAGGGGGACGTTCATTTAGGTCATCTGACCTCTCCCCTCAGTCCGTCAGCCGGTCATTGGTGTTCCTGTTGACAGACACTCTCTCTTTTTTGGGGTCACCACTCCAGGACCTCTGGTGCTTTCCCATGGAGCTCAGAGAAATGTGTATTCCTGTATGTGAGGGACTTCCCGCTGTATTGCTTCAGCATTGCCCCATGTCTTCACCTGCTGCCAGGATCCCCAGGTCTTGTCCTGGGGTGCCTTTCCGTGTCTTGCGCTGGAAATGCGTCGGTGCCCGTCTGCAGGCTCCGGAAGGTTCTTTGCCTTTGTGTTGTAGTCTCGGGGGTTTAGGTGTGGCCGCTCTTCCAGGCGTTGTTGCTTACCTTCTCCTTCTGGAGTGGAAGCTGGAGGCGTTTGAGCGTTTGAACTGTCCGTCCGCGGTGAGAGTGTGGGGTGAAGGAGCTCCTCTGGCTCAGGTAATGGCTGACCTCAGCTGTGTGTGGACATTCTGTTTGTGTTCTGAACTGTCTTCAGTCTGGGGTAGAGCTCACTGGTTCTGTCTGTTTGGGTTTCATTTGGGTTGAGTGTGGTGTCCTCTAGGGACCAGTGCAGGGTGTAAATGTTGCTTTTTGTCTCCAGTGAGGGTGTAAATGTTGCTCTTTGTTTCCCTGTGTCTGCAGTGCTGGTGTAAATGTTGCTCTGTCTGTAGTGCGGGTGTAAATGTTGCTCTGTCTCCGGTGCAGGTGTAAATGTTGCTCTGTCTGCAGTGCAGGTGTAAATGTTGCTCTGTGTCTCCGGTGCAGGTGTAAATGTTGCTCCGTGTCTCCGGTGCATGTGTAAATGTTGCTCCGTGTCTCCGGTGCGTGAGTAAATGTTGCTCTGTCTGTAGTATGGGTGTAAATGTTGCTCTCTGTCTCCAGTGCCTGTGTAAATGTTGCTCTGTCTGTAGTATGGGTGTAAATGTTGCTCTCTGTCTGCAGTGCGGGTGTAAATGTTGCTCTGTCTGCAGTGCGGGTGTAAATGTTGCTCTGTCTGCAGTGCGGGTGTAAATGTTGCTCTGTGTCTCCGGTGCAGGTGTAAATGTTGCTCCGTGTCTCCGGTGCGTGTGTAAATGTTGCTCCGTGTCTCCCCGTGTCTGCAGTGCCCTTAAAGACAGCCGGTTCCCCCCCGTGACGCGGGAGGAGCTGCCTCGCCTCTTCTGCTCCGTGTCTCTGCTCACAAACTTCGAGGACGTGGGCGACTACCTGGACTGGGAGGTAAGATGACATCACTTCCCTTTCCTGTGCCTCCGTGCACTGTTTAGGGGGTCGGCCATTTTGTAGCGTGTCACCCTAAATAGTTCATTAAATTTTCCCTCTCAATTTCGAATATTGCTGTCTTCTCCCTCTCTCTCTCTCTCTCTCTCTCTCTCTCTCCCCCCTCTCTCTCTCTCCCCCTCTCTCTCTCAGGTGGGTGTACATGGCATTAGGATAGAATTTTTCAATGAAAAAGGATCAAAGCGCACCGCCACCTACCTGCCCGAGGTAGCGAAGGAGCAAGGTGAGTGGGCCTATCCCAGAATGCACTGGAGTCAGGATCTAGAGCCATGCTACGCCCCCTCTAACAGCCAAAAGGTCCTGCAAGGTGACGAGGTGAATGTCCCTATCCCTGACCATGACCTTATCCCAGCCATGGGTGTTACGCTTTACCAAACCCAGACCCTATCCCTGCGCCATAACCTTCTCCCAGCCATGGCCCTTACCCTCTCCCAAACTCAGACCCTATCCCTGCGCCTATCCCTCGTCCTGGACCCTAGCAGACCTCTGTACTCAGCGGTCACTGGGACCGCACACACTGGGTGGGCTGTTAGGAGTACGATGGCTGGGACAGCGTGGCTGGGAATCACACAAATTCAGATGTGGTTTTAAAAGGCGACTTGGTACCGTGTAGTTCTCACACACTCTCTCTCTCTCTCTCTCTCTCTCTCTCTCTCTCTCTCTCTCTCTCTCTCTCTCTCTCTCTCTCAGGATGGGACCACATTCAGACCATAGATTCCTTACTACGAAAGGGAGGTTACAAAGCTCCCATAACAAATGACTTCAGGAAGACCATTAAATTGACCAGGTAAGCGGGCGGCAGCGATACCGTGTCTCAAACGTTCCCCGCTCCCCGCCGTACCTCGCCGGTGCTCCAGAGGCCCTGTTGTTGAAGCCCTGATCCAGAGGCCCTGTTGTTAAAGCCCTGATCCAGAGGCCCTGTTGTTAAAGCCCTCATGCAGAGGCCCTGTTGTTAAAGCCCTCATGCAGAGGCCCTGTTGTTAAAGCCCTGATCCAGAGGCCCTGTTGTTAAAGCCCTGATGCAGAGGCCCTGTTGTTAAAGCCCTGATGCAGAGGCCCTGTTGTTGAAGCCCTGATGCAGAGGCCCTGTTGTTAAAGCCCTGATGCAGAGGCCCTGTTGTTAAAGCCCTGATGCAGAGGCCCTGTTGTTAAAGCCCTGATCCAGAGGCCCTGTTGTTAAAGCCCTGATCCAGAGGCCCTGTTGTTAAAGCCCTGATCCAGAGGCCCTGTTAAGGCCCTGATCCAGAGGCCCTGTTGTTAAAGCCCTGATCCAGAGGCCCTGTTAAGGCCCTGATCCAGAGGCCCTGTTGTTAAAGCCCTGATCCAGAGGCCCTGTTGTTAAAGCCCTCATGCAGAGGCCCTGTTGTTAAAGCCCTCATGCAGAGGCCCTGTTGTTAAAGCCCTCATGCAGAGGCCCTGTTGTTAAAGCCCTCATGCAGAGGCCCTGTTGTTAAAGCCCTCATGCAGAGGCCCTGTTGTTAAAGCCCTCATGCAGAGGCCCTGTTGTTAAAGCCCTCATGCAGAGGCCCTGTTGTTAAAGCCCTGATGCAGAGGCCCTGTTGTTAAAGCCCTGATCCAGAGGTCCTGTTGTTAAAGCCCTGATCCAGAGGTCCTGTTGTTAAAGCCCTGATCACGTGGAAATGGCTCTGTTAGACTCACCCCCGGGGGCTCCTTATGGGTGAGGGTCGGAGACGCCCGTGAGCTTCTCTCCAGATTAAATTACACCAGCACGGCTCAGCCCCAAACCACCCCAGATCTGTTTGTTTTTGCAGCTGATTTTAATAACTCTCTGTCTTTTACTGTCTGTTGCTGAAGGCTCTTAGGATGCAGATCAGATCTCACAGGAATGCAGGATTTGTTCCGTTAGTATCTTGTAGTTTGAGATCAGTTCTGTTTACCGTATAACCAGGTTGTGATGTATGGTGATAGGGACATTCAGGGTAAATATTGATTTAAGGATTGGGTTGTTTTAGTACGTAGTTACATCACAGGGTCTCTGTGTGGTTGATTCAGGGCCTGCCTTGTGGCTGATTCAGGGCCTGCCGTGTGGCTGATTCAGGGCCTGCCGTGTGGCTGATTCAGGGCCTGCCGTGTGGCTGATTCAGGGCCTGCCTTGTGGCTGATTCAGGGACCTCCGTGTGGCTGATTCAGGGCCTGCCGTGTGGCTGATTCAGGGCCTGCCGTGTGGCTGATTCAGGGACCTCCGTGTGGCTGATTCAGGGACCTCCGTGTGGTTGATTCAGAGCTTGTCGTGTGGCTGGTTCAGGGACCTCCGTGTGGCTGATTCAGGGACCTCCGTGTGGTTGATTCAGAGCCTGCCGTGTGGCTGATTCAGGGACCTCCGTGTGGCTGATTCAGGGACCTCCGTGTGGTTGATTCAGAGCTTGTCGTGTGGCTGGTTCAGGGACCTCCGTGTGGCTGATTCAGGGCCTGCCGTGTGGCTGATTCAGGGCCTGCCTTGTGACTGATTTAGGGCCTCCGTGTGGCTGGTTCAGTACCGGTTCTGACTGCCCCACCCTCTCTGTCTCTTTTTCTCTCTCTCTTTCTCTTGCTCTCTCTCTCCCCCTCTCCCCCTCCCTCCCTCCCTCTCCCCCTCCCTCTCTCTCCCTCCCCCCCTCCCTCTCTCTCTCCCTCCAGGTACCGCAGTGAGAAGATGACGATGAGTTACGCGGAGTACATCGGTCATCGGCAGCACCATCACTACCAGAATGGCATGGGGCACCCTCTCCCCCCGTACAGTCATTATTCCTGACAGAGAGCCGCATGAGCAGACCCTGCAGCTCTCGGGAGAGCCCGCCCCCTGGTCCAGCTATCTCTACTACTGTACCATTTTATGATGATAGTTTCCGTTGCCGTGCCGACTGTTACCCACAGAGGCACGGCAACGGGCGGCCTCAGCATCATTTGATTACGACACGAAAAAAATATTATAATTACATTTAAATCTTTCGTTTTTACCCTCCTATTAAGTTTGTTTTTGCAGCATTAATAACCCCGTTTCTTCCTTATTTAAAAAAAAAAGAAGAATAAAAAGTAGATTTAGTTTTTTTTTTTTTTCGTTCTCCAAACCAATCCTAATCAGGTTTACTGTGTCTGTGGATGGAAGGAAGGGTTAGTCTCGCCGGAAGACCTCTCTCTCTTCAGTTTGTGTGTCTGTGTTGTGCTATGCCTAGAAGTGCATTCATTTAGGGCGGGTTGGGTTTAGCTTTTTCCTTTTTATATAATTTCTTATCAGCCAGATTTAAATTGTGTGTGTCGAGTTGGCAACCGCAGGTCTTGAGGTCTTTGAGTTCCCTGTGTGCTACTCTGGAGATTTGGGTTGTTCTGAGGGTTGGTGTGCTCGTGTAGCCCAGTGTAGGTTAGCTAGCTGAAGCCTGGTAGAGGTGCTATAACCTGGAGTGTAGGATAGTAGTCATATGGTAGGAATGCATTAGAGCAGGTAAATGATAGGCAGGTTTTGTTTTTTTTTCTTTTTTGTGTTGGTAGAAGCCAACTTGTAGTATGTTGGGGAGTGTTTGAAACCACTAGATAAATTAGAAATGAAATGAAGCCAAAATATGAATGATGATTCCATTAAAAAGTTAAGAGTTCACTTTTGGCCTTCTATGATAACATCTGTAAATGGAAATGAATCGAGTTGGCCTGGTTTAACAGTCAGATTTCTTTTTTTTTTGTTGTTTTCTTGCTCCGTGAAGATTGTCTGTTCTTTATTGAGCATATCTATAAAGTTTCAGGTCAGCGTGAGTTCTCTTTATCTTAAAAAGCCATATTTCTGTGCGGGGCGGTGGGGAATGCGGAGCGACGTGGTTGGGTTCAGTGGTTTTTTTGGGGGTTTATTGTGGGTGTAATACCTCAAGGCCTCGGGGTGCTGTGTTTGGGTGAGATCTGGCTGAGGGTAGCATCTTCAGGACCCGTTTTAAAACGCGCTCCAGACCGCAGAAACGCGCTCCCTAAAAACACGCTCCAAACGGTATATCAGCTCACGCGGCATGCGTGTTCACGAGCGCCCGTGGGCACGGAACACCGCATGTCCAGCGCTGTCGTTCGGAGACGTTAAACTGGGAGTCGTCCGACCTAGTAAATGCTTGGTGTCTTTGTAGTCGTCATGCTGGAGTTTAGTTACGGCCTGTCTTGTTCTTATTTTATTTTTTTTGCCATGGCATTGTGCGGAGAGGGAAGACTGGGCGCGCGCCGGGCGCGGTCAGCGAGGCGCGAGGCACGGACTCTTCAGACGGGTACATACGCCATCTTGAGTTCATCCAGAACCTGATAACCCAGGACAAAATGGCCGACGCTCTGCTTTCAGAGAAACCCCGTGTACACGTGTGGCCAGTCCATGGGTGACTGCTAACTGACTCCAGTCACAGAATCCATATCACCCTAATGTACGAATCCAGTCGATATTCAGGAGTAGGTATCAAGACCTCACTTTATAAAAATGAATAAATCCGTACGTTGAATAAAAATCTTTTTAAAAAGATGGCCGCATAAAGACCTTTTCACGTTTGTCTTTGATTTTGTTTTCCAAGTTGCAGGTTCTTGGAATGATTGCCGTCGGTGAAAGATGGCTTATATACCCCGATGTGTAGAATTGGACCTTCTTTCCTCCGTTAAAAATAAGGGCTTTCGGTGTTCCATCCACAGCTACTCTAGAGCTCCTAAACGAATGACCCGGCTCAGTTGTGTTGCCTTAAATGCGTTTGTGATCAGGACCAGGTCTCCAATGCCACAGGCTCTCTCCTGGGTGACTCTGTAGGGTGGGGGGGGGGTGGGGGTTATCCAGGTCATACGCACATCGGTTGCAATCCTCCGTTAAATCTGACTACCCAACGTATCAGGGCTGTCTGACTTCCTGCTTTTCACTGGTGGTCCCACCAAACATCTCAACGGCAACCGATTATTCACAACGGGCGATCACTTTCCCTGCCCCGGACAAACTCAAACTCAAAACGAACACGTTACGCATAATGACCGCAGTGAGCAGCACAGGGCTTTTCACCCGGGACTCCAGGAGTGGGGTTTTGCACGTTTTAGCTTCAGCGTTCAGAGAGTACCCACAGTCCAGCCTGACGGTTTGGTCATTACGACCGTGTGCGTTTCAGAGAGGAACGTCTCCACTGCGCCATGTTGTCTGTCAGTTATAATAAATTCCCCGTTTCAGTAAACGGCGTAGCATTGCTGTACGTGTACATGATTACAGTGAAAGCTTTTTTTTAAACGCACACACACACACACACACACACACACACACACACACACACACACACACACACACGAGGGTCACGCCTTGGAGAAGCCTGGCATTGGTTCTCTGGTCCTTTTCAAAGTACAGCACAAACTGAATATTTTCTGCTGCAAAATCAAGGCTGTTAAAGTCTCCCGCATACATATGCGTTTATTAATACATATATGCAATATGTTTATTGCAGGTATGTATAGGTGTAGACCTATGGTTTGTCCTTAGCATGCTCCTCCTGACACTCGAGATAACTGAGACAGAAATAAAATGGTGCTATCGGACCTGATGATGGGGCGGTCCACATCACATGACTGCTCATGCGGACTCATAAATCATATCAGAGTTATTATATTGAAATATGCAGATCTGTTTTACAGGTGTTTTTTTTTTTTTTTTTTGTACATTATTATTAAAAAAAAAGTTTTTTTTTTTTTTTTAAACCTTTAATTTTCTGATGGTAAAATCCAGCCCTGCCGCCAGGTTGCCCTGGTGACGTGGGAGGGGAAAGGGGGCGTGGCCCAGTGGCTCACAGGGGCGGAGTTAGTGCAGGGTTACCCTGGCGACAGAGGGGAAAGGGGGTACGGAGCGCATTCATTCCTGGACTGGGAGCGATCACCTTAACCAGCAGAGTTACCCCCCATCTCTATCGCCCCCGGTGGATACCCTGAAAACTGCATCTACACAGCGGGGGCTTGGCACCAAGTGCTTTTATTTTAGTTAAAAAGTTTTTACAGCATCTCTTAAAAAGCAGGCTTTCCCTTCACTATCAATTGTCCTTGCACCAAATGTGCTCCCATCCCATAATAGTTTTTCACATTTTACTGTAGAAGCCTGATTCAAGTATTGACAACAACAACAGAAAGACAAAACGGAAAAGACGTTTCCGGACTCCAGCACCGTTCTTGAGGGTGTGTCTTTTCTCTGATTGGTGCGGGCGTTTCGGTCTGTCCCCCGCCTCCAGTCCCTTTAATCCACACCTGTTCTCCGTTACTCACCTGGAGGACCTGGGCTCTGCAGGTGCGCTAACGCTAACGCCATCCCTCTGGCTCTGCGGCGCCCCCTATAGGCCATACCAGTGTAAACGCACCCCACCCTCTTCTCCTCGAGCTTCCCTCGGTTAACTGAACACAACAAACCCGGTTTCCCCTGCAGCTCAGCAGGCTGCTAGCTGCTCTGTGATCGGGTGGTAACGTGAAATTCAGCGGCTGAAATCCAGCCCCTCCCCCCTCTTCAGGACTGAATGTGCTGCAGCTCAGCTAACACGCAACTCTCTCAGTGTATGCAGCTGTGTAACCACCTCAGCAGAATGTTACGTTGAGGTTGCGAGAACATTGCGTGTTAGCTGGGACCCTAAGCACACACATTTTTTTTTTTTTTTTTTTTTCAATGTTTTTTTTTTTTGTTTGTTTTAAGCTCTCCGTTTCTCTGTACATCCCTGTATATTGTTGTCCATGTCCTGCACACTGAACCCGAAGGTGAACTCCATGTTGTACTGCTAAGATGGTCTCCCTTTGCTCAGCTCTTAAAATGGCCGTCTCTGACACGGGCTTTAAGGCCGTTCCACTGTTAAACCCCGTCTCCACCTCCGCTCCCTCAGAAAGTTCTGTTCACGAGCTGGACGCCACGCAAGGACTACGGGCAAGTCCACTGAAGGACCCGCAACAGTATTGATGTAGGAACCAACAAACCAAAGATTAGATGTGATATAAGAGAAGGGCATGTTGTTTCAGATGTAGTACTGTGAGTGGGTTTGTAGTTCTGTGGGTACCTTGTTAGGGGGATTGGGTTATAGTACTGTGGGCATCTCTTTAGGGAGATTTGGGTTGTTGTCCTGTGGGTGTCTCATTAGGAGAGATTTGGGTCATAGTTCTGCGGGTACCTCGTTAGGGGAGATTTGGGTTGTAGTTCTGCAGGTACCTCGTTGGGGGAGATTTGGGTCATAGTTCTGCGGGTACCTCGTTAGGAGAGATTTGGGTTGTCGTTCTGCAGGTACCTCGTTAGGGGAGATTTGGGTTGTTGTCCTGTGGGTACCTCGTTAGGGGAGATTTGGGTCATAGTTCTGCGGGTACCTCGTTAGGGGAGATTTGGGTCGTAGTTCTGCGGGTACCTCGTTAGCGGGAGATTTGGGTTGTAGTTCTGCGGGTACCTCGTTAGGGGGAGATTTGGGTCATAGTTCTGCGGGTACCTCGTTAGGGGAGATTTGGGTTGTAGTTCTGCGGGTACCTCGTTAGGGGGAGATTTGGGTCATAGTTCTGCAGGTACCTCGTTAGGGGAGATTTGGGTTGTAGTTCTGTGGGTACCTCGTTAGGGGGAGATTTGGGTCATAGTTCTGCGGGTACCTCGTTAGCGGGAGATTTGGGTTGTAGTTCTGCGGGTACCTCGTTAGGGGAGATTTGGGTCATAGTTCTGCAGGTGCCTCTTTAGGGGGAGATTTGGGTCATAGTTCTGCAGGTACCTCGTTAGGGGGAAATTTGGTTTGTGGGTTCCTACAGCAGAGCCAGCCCCTACCTGCGTCTCTGCACCAGTGACGTAATACTTGAAGGATTGTACTGGGAATCCACTCCTGATCGCACTTTGGGAACATCGCTGTGCCTGCGTGGCTTCTAGTCTCGTCGGCCTGCTGGACTGCTCGTAGCGGCTGGGTGTTGGGAAACGTTTATGTTACGAAGTGATTTCCTTTTATTTTCCTGTATCCACACATTGGACACGTTTCCGTGTCCTCAACGGTCATTGCTTGACAATGTTATCAGACGATTTTCATGCGTTCGCTTCTCTTTCCTGTGAATTGTGAAACTGGAGAGAGGTTTGGCTGTGCTTCCCTGTCACCCCCGCTAATGGCCAGCTGTTCCTGGACATCTACCGTCCTGTCGGTTTTCACAAAGCACACCTCACTCAACAGCTAGAGATCTTGCTGAGCTGCTAACTGGTTCGAGTCAGGTGTGGGAGGTGAAAACCTTCCAGATGGTGGCTCTCCGGGAGCAGGGTTGGGAAGCGCTGGTTTGTTAACGTGTGAGTGAGAGGTGCCTCTCGGCGATGCGGCGCTGCTTTAGCGGAGGGAGGCGCAGCCATTTCTCCTCGGAACCCAGCGATCTCTCCGTTTCTCCACCCAACGCGAGTGTTTGGGCTCTCCCTGTCGCTCATAGTGTCTGGAGTGTGTAGGCTCACCTGTGCGTAGGCTCACCTGTGCGTAGGCCCGCCCTGTGCGTAGGCCCACCTGTGTGTGTTCGACCGAACCAAAGATGCCTCCAGCCATGGTGTGCTGAAATGCTGCTCCCTGGTCCCTGCCTTCCTCTCCCGCAAACACTCTTCTTTTCCTTCTCCATTTCCGTTTTTTTTTTTTTTTTTTTTTTTTTTTTTTTTAAAAGAAAGAATTTTTGTACGATTTCTAACCTTTTTTTAATTTTATTGAGTTTTTTTTATTTGTTTTGTTGGGCAGCGTTTGTTCAGCGAAACGTCGTTGTGCCATGGGGGGTGCGTTGGCCGGTCCTCCACGGCTACAGAACTGGCTGCACACGCTGTTGCTGTTGTTGTTGTTGTTGTTTGTTTTCATTGTTATTATTATTATTATCATCATTTTGTAAGGAAAAGCCCATAGCGTGCCTCTTAGATTTATGGGTTTCTTAATGTCTTTTTTCCTAAAGACCAGCAGTGATACTTTCTATAAAAAGAAGCGTTTATCCTTATTTTTATTATTGTTTAAGATGATGATGAAAAAAAAGCCTCTTTTCTTCACTCTGGGCCCAGTAGCTGCACTGGTAAACAATCGCACTGATAGTTATACAAATAAAAAAAATAAAATACAAATAATAATAATAATGATAATAAATGAAATGAATAAGAACTTCAATAAACTTGTGTTTGGAACTTTTGTAAGAAAATACAACTTAAAAAAAAAAAAAAAAAAAAAAAACAGAAAAAAAAACTAAATGACTGTTTTGTACATGAAAAATTGATTCTTTTCAAAAAAAAAAAAAATTTTGGATCTAGTTTCTAAATTATTTTAGTGGTTTTCTATGTTCTGAGATTTGACGGGATGAGTTGGAATGTGTCACGGGGACGGGCCTGGGGCCACCTGGCGTGGCCCTGCCCCTCTCCCAACTTTTTATTTCTTTATTTTTGCTTATTAACTTGAAAAATGTTGCTGGAGAAAATACACCAGACCTGGGAAAAAAACCCCTCCCCTTTAGAACTAGATCCTCTTTCCTTCCACATTCAGTTGCTGTTCGTGTGACGAAACTTGAAATGGGCATTTAACATGATAGTATGGCTCCCAAAAAAAAAAAAGAAAAAAAGAATGAAAAACAAAAAAAGTGTGTGGGGGGGGAGGGAGGGAGGGAGGGGGGAATCTATATAGATGGTTATCAATGGGTATGTGAGGCTCTGGCTGTGGCCATATTGTAGTTTTAAACACTATTGTTATTACCTTTTAAAATCATTTATCCAATAAAAAAATAAAAAAAATCCAGTTAAAAGATTGTTTGTGTGTCGGCTCGCATTTTGTTGTCGTTCGGTCATTGAAATTGCACTTCATTTGTTCCAGTGTTGTGATCGGATCCCTGGCAGAAGCTTGAGATCCAATCAGAACTTGGTCAGATAAGCACCTCGAGACGGAAGAGATCCGCATTAAAATCCACTTTCTGTTTGTGAGCTTTTCCTAATGTCCTGGAGCTTTGGATTTGTTTTCCATTACTGAAGTAAAACCAATTGGATAAAAGCGCACATATATACAGTTTGTTTAAAAACGTGAGTAAAGCTCAAAATCCTTATAATAGTTTTTATTTCGATGCATTGGGAACACTGCACATTATATCGTAAATCAAAACATTACTTTTCATTTTTCTTTACAAACTCAAATATTTACTGTATAAACTGAAAAATCTTCAGGATTTAGCATTCCTATGAATCACTAAACTAATATTTAGTTGTATAACCACGGTTTCTGAGAACTGCTTCACATCTGTGTTGCATGGAATCGACCAACTTCTGGCACCTATGAACAGGTATTTCAGCCCAGGATGATTTGACAACATTCCACAATTTCTCTGCATTTCTTTGTTTTGCCTCAGAAACAGCAGTTTTGATGTCACCCCACAAGTTTTCAATCGGATTAAGGTCTGGGTATTGGGCTGGCCACTCCATAACTAAAATTTTGTTGGTCTGGAACCAAGATGCTGCTCGCTTACTGGTGTGTTTGGGGTGGTTGTCTTGTTGAAACACCCATTTCAAGGGCATTTCCTCTTCAGCATAAGGCAACATGACCTCTTCAAGTATTTTGATATAGGCAAACTGATCCATGATCCCTTGTATGCGATAAATAGGCCCGACACCATAGTAAGAGAAACATCCCCATATCATGATGCTTGCACCACCATGCTTCACTGTCTTCAGAGTGTACTGTGGCTTGAATTCAGTGTTTGGTGGTCGTCTGACAAACTGCCTGCGCCCCTTGGACCCAAAAAGAACAATCTTACTTTCATCAGTCCACAAAATGTTTCTCCATTTCTCTTTAGGCCAGTTGATGTGTTCTTTGGCAAATTGTATCCTCTTCAGCACGTGTCTTTTTTTTAACAGTGGGACTTTGCGGGCCTTTTGCTGATAGATTAGCTTCACACAGGCGTCTTCTAATTGTCACAGTACTCACCGGTAACTTCAGACTGTCTTTGATCACCCTGGAGCTGATCATTGGCTGAGTCTTTGCCATTCTGGCTATTCTTCGATCCATTCGAATGGTAGTCTTTCGTTTTCTTCCACGTTTCTCTGGTTTTGCTTTCCATTTTAAAGCATTGGAGATCATTTTAGCCGAGCAGCCTATTATTTTCTGCACTTCTTTATACATTTTTTCCCTCTCCAATCAACGTTTTAATCAAAGTACGCTGTTCTTTTGAACAATGTCTTGAACAACCCATTTTTCCTCAGGTTTTCAGAGAGAAATGCATGCAAACATGTGCTGGCTTCATCCTTAAATAAGGGCCACCTGATTCACACCAGTTTTTTCACAGAATGAATGACCTCACTAATTGAACTCCACACTGCTATTATTTTGAACACGCCTCTTTCAATTAATTTTTCAATTACACAGACTCAGGAGCATGTGTATCATGAATGTTGGGTCTGTTGGTTTTCTATGACTCTACTACACCTACTGGTAAATGATTTGCCATGTAATATATTTTCTACCAAAAACAGTGATTGATCTGGTAAGTCATGTTGGACTGCTATTATTTTGAACACAACTGTATATAGCGCTTTATCGAGTGATCATGGTAAACATTTTGGCAGTTTGGTTACCTAACTGTCGTACTTTGCTTCTGTACTTCTACTATAATTGTTTCTATATGCTATATAGTTATACATATTTTTAGCTGTCTATACCTCCTACGCAGAGGTGGAAAGTTCAGGGGTCAGTAGGTAACAGTCCTGCCTTGCGTTTCTTCCACCCACCTGCTGATTTCACTCATTAGTTCTACCTCCTGGCTGAAGAATATTGCCAATCGGTAAATCCAGGTGATTGGAACAAACTACTGGGGAGGACTTTCACATTCTGAACCAGGATTTTACACTTAAGTTGCTGCCAAACAAATATAGAGAATGGACACAGTCTGTTGGATTGTGGGATAAATTTGGACTGTGTTTGGGAGCATGACTTTGGTAGCTACTGTAATTGCTACTAGATGCTATATAAGTCATGCCTGCTACCAAACAGAAAATATATATGAACACAGTCCATATCTGTCCTCGAGTCCAGTAACAAAAATAATTTTAGATTCAGCTGTGTGGACTCATGAATGGAATTCAACGCATCATCGGAAAAATGAAATTGCAATGGACATCCGTCAAACGGAGATAATACTTTATTTCCAATACAACACAGTACAGAATCACTGGATAAACGTACAAAAAAAGTCCCCACATCTCTTGGTGAAAGCTTCATACAGTATATATACACTTCTGAGAAAAATGAAATCCCTTTTTCACAACACTTTCCCCACAGGGCTAAAATCTGGGCCCAATGTCTGCATCTGACATACGCCCAGTGGGAGGGGCTTCTCAGGTGCATTCCTCATTGGCTGGGCCCACTTTCCCAGAGTTCCCTGCGGTGGTACTGCACAGGGTGGGAGGGGCTTTGGGTTTTCCTCCACAGAAGGAGAACCAGCACCTCCCTCCCTATCTCACAAAATGGCCACCTCTTTCAGGCTCACTCCCTTATTTTTCTCCTTTTTTTGTTCCCCTTTTCTTTCCCCTAGCCCCACCCATCAGGAGGAGCTGGGAAAAGATGAAAGAAAAAGAGAAGTCAAGATGGGGAACTATGGCAAATGGAATCGCCCGTTTCTCCTTCGAACGGTTTTCGAAGCCACGTCAGTTACAGACGGGGCAGATGGGAAGAGGTGGATCCACAGGTCGATCGATCATTTATACTTTAGGCTTTCCGAAAAAAATACTTCAGCAAAAGCTTGCTCAAAGGAAAGATTGCGAGTTCCTAACTTCCAGCTTGCAGCTGAGACACCCCTCCCCGGCACATGCCCTCCACACAGTGAGCTGGATTAAACACCACAACCTTGTACAGCAGTTTAAACAGCGACACAATACAAACTTCAAAAGATGGCAACTTTTTTTTTTTTTTTTTTTTTGGGTAAAGGTGTACTCACAGTTAAATGAACAGGAACATAAACTGTGCATTTGGCAACGCTGTTCTCGTGTCAGCACCCTAATTAAGAACTTAAAAAGGCATCTTTATAAGGAGTCAGGAGTCCTGGGGGGGTCGGGGAAAAGTCCGCTCAGGAATAAGGCAGGCGTATCGCTGAGCCCAACCCACCACAAGCACCAACTACGCAAGCCGAGTGTAGCACGTCGTGCTCGAACCACCATGAACGCCAACTACGCAAGCCAACGGCAGCACGTCGAGTAGTCCCACTGCGGTTTTCACTGACCCTAAAAGAACTTTAAAAAAAATAAAACGATGATGTGGACTGACACGATACGAGTTTAAAATAAGAGCTCAATAAAACAGTCGTCGGGGGGATGAAGGGAGAGGCAGGTCGGGTTGGTTTCCGGTCGGGTCCGGTCGGGTTGGTTCCGGTCGGGTCCGGTCGGGTCCGGTCGGGTCCGGCTCAGTCCAGCTTCTTGCTGCGCAGCCTGTCCAGCAGGGGGGGCCAGGCGGGGGCAGAGCTGTGCGACAGCAGAG
>NC_083766.1:2040089-2047589 GCF_963514075.1 Conger conger | reverse complement strand
GTGTAATGTGTAATGTGTGGTTATTTGTGTTCCTGTCACCTTCCTGTCAGCTTTCACCAGTCACCTTCCTGTCAGCTTTGTAGAACTGCTTCTTACTGGATGTTTTTTGTTTTTCGCAGCATTTCACTGGCTTGCTAAATTTGGCATTCCCTTTCAAGTTTCCTTGGCGATTAAAAGAAAAACAGTGGTGCTAAAACCTGCCCACAGCCTTAGACGGTCTGCCCCGTCGGGTCCAGGCGTGGCTGCCTGCGTTACGTTACGATTCCTCAGGGGAAAGTGACTGGATTTCACACATCGCTTGCGTGTCAGCACCTGAAGCGGGTCCAGGCGTGGCTGCCTGCGTTACGTCCTGCCCTGCGTTACGTCCTGCCCTGCGCTACTGCCTGCTCCCTGCCCCGTGTGATTGGCCTGTCAGCGTGTCAGTCAGGCAGAGACCCACCTCCTTTCCTGAAGAGGTAAATGGGCACGAGGTAGAGCATGGAATGCTGGATGTAGTACACCTCCTTCTCGAACGGGAGCTGTGAGGAGAGAGAGAGCGCCGGTTAGAACAGCACCAGCGGTGAATAACGCACCAGCGGTGAATAACGCACCAGTGCAAACAGGCCTGGCACAAGAGAACAGCCCTGCAGAACAGGGCTCAGACAGGCAGCCTGTGGCTCTACTCTGACACAAGGTTCGCCCCTTATTTCTGCTGCTATGGCCAGTGTAGGTGGGTGAGTGTGTACGGTGGGCTTATGTAACTTTATACCTTTTATCGAAGCAATTCAACGCCTGAGGAACATACACAAAACATTTCAACTGGAATCAACTGCACAGGAAACTCAGGAAGGGGAATAATGGTGTTCTGCTGGTCCCAGTTTACGTGTAGCTGCTGAACTGGTGTGGACACAGTGAGGAGTGTGAGGAGGTGACAGAGACAGATTTCAGCACTGGTCACCTGCACCTGCTGGTCTCCCAGCAACCAGTCTGTGACCCCCCCTCTCTAGGTGAACGTTAATAGTTTGAGCTTTCCCACAATCCCCTGCGGCAGTCTTCAGCAGTGGCATGGCTCCGGCCTCAGCTACACCAGCCACGGGGCTCCTAACACCATACTCTGACAACACAAGGCCCTCACCCTAACCTATAACCTCTGACCCTAATCCCTGACCTCTCAGTTACACTGCCCCAGATAGGACACTCGGCTGCACAGCACAGCACTGCACACACAATCACCGTGTGATCCCAGTGGCACAGGAATGTGATTTATCTTCTTACTCTGTGGTATCGGGTGACAGGACTGCACTAATGCATTCACACCTGGTCACCCCCCTCTCTATGGCTGCTCAGAGTTCAGTAAAAACTCTCTCTCTCTCTCTCTCTCTCTCTCTCTCTCTCTCTCTCTCTGTAACACAACACTGAAAAAAGCACCAGAGGCCGTTTCACAACCGCTCAGTCGTCAGTAACTCGATATGACATTTATTGTCAGTCCTACTTTGCAATAATCCAGCCAGGAAACCACAAACCCGTCAGTCAGAGACCCAGACTCAGTGACCGTGGCAACGACAACATTCTTCTTCAACTTCTCTCTCTCTCTCTCTCTCACTCTCTCACCTCCTCACTCTCTCTCTCTCACCTCCTCACTCTCACTCTCTCTCTCTCTCACCTCCTCACTCTCTCTCACTCTCACACCTCCTCACTCTCTCTCTCTCTCACCTCCTCACTCTCTCACCTCCTCACTCTCTCACCTCCTCACTCTCTCACTCACTCTCACTCTCTCTCTCACTCACTCTCTCACCTCCTCACTCTCTCACCTCCTCACTCTCTCTCACCTCCTCACTCTCTCACTCTCTCTCACCTCCTCACTCTCTCACTCTCACCTCCTCACTCTCTCTCTCTCTCTCACCTCCTCACTCTCTCTCACTCTCACCTCCTCACTCTCTCACCTCCTCACTCTCTCTCTCTCACCTCCTCACTCTCTCACTCTCACTCACTCTCTCACTCACTCACTCTCTCACTCACTCTCTCACTCTCTCACTCTCGCACTCACTCTTTCACTCTCTCTCACCTCCTCACTCTCTCACTCTCTCTCACTCTCACCTCCTCACTCTCTCTCACTCTCGCACTCACTCACCTCCTCACTCTCTCACTCACTCTCTCTCTCTCACTCTCGCACTCACTCACCTCCTCACTCTCTCTCTCACTCACTCTCACTCACCTCCTCACTCTCTCTCTCTCACTCTCTCACTCTCACTCACCTCCTCACTCTCTCACTCTCTCTCACTCTCTCACTCTCACTCACCTCCTCACTCTCTCTCACTCTCTCTCTCTCTCTCTCTCTCTCTCTCTCTCACTCTCTCTCTCTCTCTCTCTCTCTCACCGTGGCTGACACAGGGAGCCATTAGTTCTGCTTTTCTAACAGACGTGTGAAGAGAACACACACATTGGCCCTCGATCGCAGTTCCCTCTCCGTGCGAGACGGTCACTTTAAACACACCCCTCTTGCCTCACGTCACCCCCGGGGGAACACAGGAGAGGAAGCTGAACTACCCCTCCGTTCCTCCCTCCTTTACATAACCACCAGAGGAAAGATCGACGTTCACGCAGACAGAATACAACAACACTGATGGTTGCATTATGGAAAAAAACCCAGATTATACATCATGTCCTGTTGGCTTGCTGATTGAAATGGTGAGGCTTTGGATGTGGCAGGCTGTTCATCACCTTGAGAAAACGGTTTTGTGCTCGGTAACCTGCTGGAGGACAACACAACTCTGACATTTACAACAACGAGCTTCAGAAACCTCATCGGTGACAGTGCTACTGGGAAGAGCAGGAATGTTTAACGTCTTTGGTCATATATTCAATGACCACATTAGAGCTGTCACCATTCTAGTGTAAAATATATTTACGGCTCTTACCAGTCTAGTGTGAAATATTTTAGGGCTCTTACCAGTTGAGTGTAAAATATATTTATGGAGGAGATCAGGGCCTCACCAGTGTAGTGTAAGATATATTTACGGAGGAGATCAGGTCCTCACCAGTGTAGTGTAAGATATATTTACGGAGGAGATCAGGGCCTCACCAGTGTAGTGTAAGATATATTTAGGGAGGAGATCAGGGCCTCACCAGGCGTGTGTTGACGACGGGGAAGAGGAGGGCCAGCAGGGCTCCATTCAGCATGTGGACCTGCAGTCTGGGGAGAGAAACGAGAGAGAACGTCAAAAAACCCAGGAGGTCACCGCTACCCGAAACACAACCCCACGGGGGTGCTGCGGCACCATGGCGAGATGAGGGGTGGGCCTGGGAGATGAGGTGTGGGTCTGGGAGATGAGGTGTGGGTCTGGGAGATGAGGGTCTGGGAGATGAGGGTCTGGGAGATGAGGTGTGGGTCTGGGAGATGAGGTGTGGGTCTGGGAGATGAGGGTCTGGGAGATGAGGTGTGGGTCTGGGAGATGAGGAGTGGGTCTGGGAGATGTGGGGTGGGTCCGGGAGATGAGGGTCTGGGAGATGAGGCGTGGGTCTGGGAGATGAGGCGTGGGTCTGGGAGATGAGGTGTGGGTCTGGGAGATGAGGGTCTGGGAGATGAGGTGTGGGTCTGGGAGATGAGGGTCTGGGAGATGAGGTGTGGGTCTGGGAGATGAGGGGTGGGTCTGGGAGATGAGGCGTGGGTCTGGGAGATGAGGGTCTGGGAGATGAGGGTCTGGGAGATGAGGTGTGGGTCTGGGAGATGAGGGTCTGGGAGATGAGGTGTGGGTCTGGGAGATGAGGTGTGGGTCTGGGAGATGAGGGTCTGGGAGATGAGGGTCTGGGAGATGAGGCGTGGGTCTGGGAGATGAGGGTCTGGGAGATGAGGTGTGGGTCTGGGAGATGAGGTGAGGGTCTGGGAGATGAGGTGTGGGTCTGGGAGATGAGGGGTGGGTCTGGGAGATGAGGCGTGGGTCTGGGAGATGAGGGTCTGGGAGATGAGGGTCTGGGAGATGAGGTGTGGGTCTGGGAGATGAGGGTCTGGGAGATGAGGTGTGGGTCTGGGAGATGAGGTGTGGGTCTGGGAGATGAGGGTCTGGGAGATGAGGGTCTGGGAGATGAGGCGTGGGTCTGGGAGATGAGGGTCTGGGAGATGAGGTGTGGGTCTGGGAGATGAGGTGTGGGTCTGGGAGATGAGGTGTGGGTCTGGGAGATGAGGGGTGGGTCTGGGAGATGAGGGGTGGGTCTGGGAGATGAGGCGTGGGTCTGGGAGATGAGGGTCTGGGAGATGAGGGTCTGGGAGATGAGGTGTGGGTCTGGGAGATGAGGTGTGGGTCTGGGAGATGAGGGGTGGGTCTGGGAGATGAGGCGTGGGTCTGGGAGATGAGGGTCTGGGAGATGAGGGTCTGGGAGATGAGGGTCTGGGAGATGAGGTGTGGGTCTGGGAGATGAGGGGTGGGTCTGGGAGATGAGGCGTGGGTCTGGGAGATGAGGGTCTGGGAGATGAGGGTCTGGGAGATGAGGTGTGGGTCTGGGAGATGAGGTGTGGGTCTGGGAGATGAGGTGTGGGTCTGGGAGATGAGGGGTGGGCCTGGGAGATGAGGTGTGGGTCTGGGAGATGAGGGTCTGGGAGATGAGGGTCTGGGAGATGAGGGTCTGGGAGATGAGGTGTGGGTCTGGGAGATGAGGGTCTGGGAGATGAGGGTCTGGGAGATGAGGTGTGGGCCTGGGAGATGAGGGTCTGGGAGATGAGGGTCTGGGAGATGAGGGTCTGGGAGATGAGGGTCTGGGAGATGAGGCGTGGGTCTGGGAGATGAGGTGTGGGTCTGGGAGATGAGGTGTGGGTCTGGGAGATGAGGGGTGGGTCTGGGAGATGAGGCGTGGGTCTGGGAGATGAGGGTCTGGGAGATGAGGGTCTGGGAGATGAGGTGTGGGTCTGGGAGATGAGGTGTGGGTCTGGGAGATGAGGGGTGGGTCTGGGAGATGAGGTGTGGGTCTGGGAGATGAGGGTCTGGGAGATGAGGTGTGGGTCTGGGAGATGAGGGGTGGGTCTGGGAGATGAGGGTCTGGGAGATGAGGTGTGGGTCTGGGAGATGAGGGTCTGGGAGATGAGGTGTGGGTCTGGGAGATGAGGTGTGGGTCTGGGAGATGAGGCGTGGGTCTGGGAGATGAGGGTCTGGGAGATGAGGTGTGGGTCTGGGAGATGAGGTGTGGGTCTGGGAGATGAGGTGTGGGTCTGGGAGATGTGGGGTGGGCCTGGGAGATGAGGTGGGCGACATGGCTCAGGCAGTAAGAGCAGTCGTCTGGCAGTCGGAGGGTTGCCGGTTCGATCCCCCGCCCGGGCTGTGTTGAAGTGTCCCTGAGCAAGACACCTAACCCCCAAATGCTCCTGACGAGCTGGTCGGCGCCTTGCATGGCAGCCAATCGCCATCGGTGTGTGAGTGTGTGTATGAATGGGTGAATGAGAAGCATCAATTGTACAGCGCTTTGGATAAAGGCGCTATATAAATGCCAACCATTTACCATTTACCATTTAGGTGTGGGTCTGGGAGATGAGGTGTGGGCCTGGGAGATGTGGGGTAGGCCTGGGAGATGTGGGGTGGGTCTGGGAGATGAGGTGTGGGTCTGGGAGATGAGGTGTGGGTCCGGGAGATGAGGTGTGGGTCTGGGAGATGAGGGTCCGGGAGATGTGGTGTGGGCCTGGGAGATGAGGTGTGGGTCTGGGAGATGAGGTGTGGGTCTGGGAGATGAGGTGTGGGCCTGGGAGATGTGGGGTAGGCCTGGGAGATGTGGGGTAGGCCTGGGAGATGTGGGGTAGGCCTGGGCGTGGCTGTGAGACTATCCCAGCGAGTCAGAGTGGTGATCGCTCAGTGTGGGGTCGAACAGGAATCTGTGGCTAATTAAGCGCTTAGCGTGGAGCTAAACGAGGGCGAGCTTCTGTAGCCAATGCAGTGCTCTCATCTGGGGCACGTCTCCAGAGGTAATTAGAGATAAAGAGACGTATTATAGGTAATTACAGGTAAACACTTGTTTATACTACAAAGGCAAAAATGGCTGTCTAGCTGGATCACAGACATCTGCCCAAAATCTATTTACCGATCGCGTGCCTCTGCGAACCACCCCTCTCTGCCCCTCTCTCACGAAGCAGAAACCACAGTGACACACTTTCCATTCCTGTTTCAGCACCGTTTTAAACTTTCGGTTTTCTAACCTCTAGAAATGTGTGTCAGCAGTGACAGTCTGTGTTCATACTGCAGTCACACGTACAATATGATTGGGTACATTAACTGGCCTTAACTAATGTAGTTGTTAATATTAATTAACTGATGTACAAATACATTACGCATGAAATAAATGTTTATCATTTTATGGATTTAGCCAACAACTAATCCATTGGTTACATTAATACTTATATATTAGCAAATCATAGGATAAACTAGTTAACCATTATCAAATACATGAACCATTTTTCGTTCATTCCAATGTGAATTGGCATTAACTAATGTAGTTATCAATATCGATTCATTATGTACAAAACTGTACACATTAACTTCTCAGTAGTTAGGATGACAACTATTAGTACAGAAAGGGCTCTTTCTGGATGGCTAGGCAGCGGTGTCTGACTCTGAACCCAGTCTCCGGTGCCGGGAGAGATCCGGTCCCCCTGGGGTAACCGGGAGAGATCTGGTCCCCCTGGGGTAACCGGGAGAGATCCGGTCGCCCTGGTGTAACCGGGAGAGATCCGGTCGCCCTGGTGTAACCGGGAGAGATCCGGTCCCCCTGAGGTAACCGGGAGAGATCTGGTCCCCCTGGGGTAACCGGGAGAGATCCGGTGGCCCTGGTGTAACCGGGAGAGATCTGGTCCCCCTGGTGTAACCGGGAGAGATCCGGTCCCCCTGGGGTAACCGGGAGAGATCTGGTCCCCCTGGGGTAACCGGGAGAGATCCGGTCGCCCTGGTGTAACCGGGAGAGATCCGGTCCCCCTGGGGTAACCGGGAGAGATCTGGTCCCCCTGGGGTAACCGGGAGAGATCCGGTCGCCCTGGTGTAACCGGGAGAGATCTGGTCCCCCTGGGGTAACCGGGAGAGATCCGGTCGCCCTGGTGTAACCGGGAGAGATCCGGTCCCCCTGGTGTAACCGGGAGAGATCTGGTCCCCCTGGCGTAACCGGGAGAGATCTGGTCCCCCTGGTGTAACCGGGAGAGATCTGGTCGCCCTGGTGTAACCGGGAGAGATCCGGTCCCCCTGGTGTAACCGGGAGAGATCTGGTCCCCCTGGTGTAACCGGGAGAGATCCGGTCCCCCTGGTGTAACCGGGAGAGATCCGGTCCCCCTGGCGTAACCGGGAGAGATCCGGTCGCCCTGGTGTAACCGGGAGAGATCCGGTCGCCCTGGTGTAACCGGGAGAGATCCGGTCGCCCTGGTGTAACCGGGAGAGATCCGGTCGCCCTGGTGTAACCGGGAGAGATCTGGTCGCCCTGGTGTAACCGGGAGAGATCTGGTCCCCCTGGTGTAACCGGGAGAGAACCAGTCCCCCTGGCGTAACCGGGAGAGATCTG
>NC_083766.1:1992589-2030089 GCF_963514075.1 Conger conger | reverse complement strand
GAACTCTAATCTTTAGTTCTTTCCATAGATTTTCTATTGGATTCAAGTCAGGTGATTGGCTGGGCCATTCTAGCAGCTTTATTTTCTTTCTCTGAAACCCAGTGAGAGTTTCCTTGGCTGTGTGTTTGGGATCATTGTCTTGCTGAAATGTCCACCCTCGTTTCATCTTCATCATCCTGGTAGATGGCAGCAGATTTTTATCAAGAAGGTCTCGGTACATTTTTCCATTCATCCTTCCTTCAATTACATGAATTTGCCAGTGCCGTATGCTGAAAAACAGCCCCACACCATGATGTTCCCACCTCCAAACTTCACTGTTGGTATGGTGTTTTTGGGGTGATGTGCTGTGCCATTTGACCTCCAAACATGGTGTGTATTATGGCATCCAAAGAGTTCAATTTTGGTCTCATCTGACCAGACTATATTCTCCCAGTATTTCACAGGCTTGTCTAAATGTTGTGCAGCAAACTTTAAACGAGCTTCAACATGTTTTTTTCTTCAGCAATGGAGTCTTGCGTGGTGAGCGTGCATACAGGCCATGGCTGTTGAGTGCGTTACTTATTGTTTTCTTTGAAACAATTGTACCTGCTAATTCCAGGTCTTTCTGAAGCTCTCCACAAGTGGTCCTTGGCTCTTGGACAACTCTTCTGATAATTCTTTTGACTCCTCTGTCAGAAATCTTGCGAGGAGCACCTGGTCGTGGCCGGTTTATGGTGAAATGATGTTGTTTCCACTTCCGGATTATGGCCGCAACAGTGCTCACTGGAACATTCAGAAGTTTAGATATCCTTCTGTAACCAATGCCATTAGTATGTTTTGCAACAATAAGGTTGCAAAGGTCTTGAGAGAGATCATGGGATGTTTCTTGTGTGACACCTTTTTATAAGCCATCAGTTGGGACCGAACCAGCTGATATTAATTTGCACTGACAAGGGGCAGGATTGCTTTCTGATTACTGATAGATTTCAGCTGTTGTCTTGGCTTTTGGTGCCTTTTTGCACCTCCATTTCTTCATGTGTTCAATACTTTTTCCCTGTGTCATTCCATTTTATTACACATAACTTAATTTATGGACATCTAAGGTTTGATTTCTTTGCATGTGAAATCTGGTGAAAATTTCATGTCAGTAGCACCTTTAGAAATATATTTACTGAGAAAAATGGTGACGTGTTCAATACTTATTTTACCCGCTGTACCTGCATAAACACACACACACTGCACAGCCACAGGAATAGTTATGCTATGCACCTACACACAGGTACACACACACACACATATACCCTGCACATGTACAGACACACGCACACACACACAAACCGTGCCATGCCTGTGTGTAGTGTTACACAACAGTCTCTTACCATAACACTAAAATATGCTTTGCAATCCAAAGCAGCAGACTACTCAGGGATGGGACGGCCAATTACCCGACTTCACAGAACAGGTTCTCCACACCAAGAGCACGCCCACGATACACAGCTCAAGGCCAGCAGCAGCTCTGAAACAGGTGTGTGTGTGAGCGTGCGTGTGTATGAGAGAGCGAGTGTGTGCATGTGTGTGTGTGTGAGTGCGTGTGTGTGAGTGTGTGAGAGAGTGTGTGTGTGTGTGTGTGTGTGTGTCTGTGAGAGTGTGTGTGTGTGAGCGTGCGTGTGTATGTGAGTGTGTGAGAGAGTGTGTGTGTGTGTGTGTGTGTGTGTGTGTGTGTGTGTGTGTGTGTGTGTGAGCGTGTGAGTGTGTGAGAGTGTGCGTGTGTGTGTGTGTGAGTGTGTGAGAGAGTGTGTGTGTGAGTGTGTGAGAGTGTGTGTGTGTGTGAGCGTGCGTGCGTGTGTGTGTGTGTGAGTGTGTGTGTGTGTGAGCGTGCGTGTGTGTGTGAGTGTGTGAGAGAGTGTGTGTGTGAGTGTGTGAGAGTGTGTGTGTGTGTGAGCGTGCGTGCGTGTGTGTGTGTGAGTGTGTGTGTGTGTGAGCGTGCGTGCGTGTGTGTGTGTGTGAGTGTGTGTGTGTGTGAGCGTGCGTGTGTGTGTGAGTGTGTGAGAGAGTGTGTGTGTGAGTGTGTGAGAGTGTGTGTGTGTGTGAGCGTGCGTGCGTGTGTGTGTGTGTGAGTGTGTGTGTGTGTGAGCGTGCGTGCGTGTGTGTGTGTGTGAGTACTCCACTGGGCCACAGAACTTCCATCTCAGAGTTACACAGAGAAGAGGGAAATATTCACGAGCTTCAGGCAATAAACTGATCGGACCAACCTTAACTGAGCATGCTCAGTGCACCTCGAACTGCACACAGTTTAGGTGTTGTGTCCTTTTTACCACAGCTCTGACACTACTGCAGGGTTTTCCCCATACATTTAGCCATAAAGCACAGACACTTAGCCATGAAACAGACATTTTAGCCAAACAACACAGGCATTTAGCCAAACAGCACAGACGAGAGGAAGCACAAATACTCAACCCCAAGGCCCACTCCAGTGCTGTTCTCAGTCGCCACAGAGATTACGTTTTCATGCCAGAGTGTTGTTTGTAAAAGTGAAAAGGTTTTATCGAGCCGCTTTAAAACAAACAGAAAAGGTTTGCCATGGGCAAACATTCACTCTCAATCCCAATCTCACAAAGCAAACCCACGACCAATCAAACAAAGCATGAATGTTATTATATCAGGATTTATCGTATAGTGTAAGTGTGTCTGACTCTCACCAGCAGTACTGGAATAATCTCTCTTCACTCCCTCTCCCTCCCCCTCTCCCCTCTTCCTCCCTCTCTCCCCCCCTTCCTCACTCTCTCCCCTCTTCCTCTCCCTCTCTCTCCCTCCCCCTCCCCCTCTCTCCCTCTCAACAGACGCTCATAAGCTCACTCCACATTCAAGGCCCTTTCTTCTTTGATGGCAGCGCTGATACCTCCACACTGCAGTGCTTCTCTCGAGAGCATCTTCACTAAAAGAAATAAGGACAGCTGCCTATGCTTCTTCGCCTGCGATGAAAAGCCTTTTCAGCTGAACACAGAGGTGCGTACGGCCTGAACACAGGACAGGCCCAACACCGTTCATCACTGTGCAGACCTCAGCCAAACTGGAAGCATTTATTCAACCAGCCAGAAATGCCAACATGGCAACTGATTTTGTACACTGTGATTCTTAGGACTAAAACCTGCTTTCCAATTGGCCGCCACCTCAAATTTCAGTCAGCTGTAGGGTGGGACGATGTTGACGTTCATTCTGACTGGCCCAGTTAAGCCAGGCCAGTCCTCCAGTGATCTCAGGCTGTGGAGGGTCCCATGGTGTGCCCGTTCCACAGCTCATCTGTGTGCCGAGAGAGCTTCCCATCCCAGGCCCGGTCCACCGCCGGGCTCCTGCCTGGAGAACAGCCCCCATCTGTTCTGCCGGGTCACCGCACACCTGGGAGAGCGACTCCAAACCTCCGAGCAGAAACCCACACAGGAGACATGAGACCTGCAGGACGTCCCGGGTTAAACAGGCGCGGGTTTGCTCTTGGATCAGGGACTGCTCGCAGGAGTGAAGGCAAGGCAGCTCCCTGCAGCAGCGTGTGAGGAAAGCGCAGGGGTGAAATTCCAGGTAACCGCTTACGCAAGAAAAGTGCACCAGG
Organism: Conger conger; assembly: GCF_963514075.1. Classification (NCBI taxonomy): domain Eukaryota; kingdom Metazoa; phylum Chordata; class Actinopteri; order Anguilliformes; family Congridae; genus Conger; species Conger conger. The sequence continues at coordinate 2,026,506 of NC_083766.1, read as the reverse complement.
TTCAAGATGAGGTAAACTGCCAGGAAATGCCATTTGGGAAAACCAGTCTAGTGTGTTACTGCTGCCTAAAGCAGCCAATCCCAGCATTACCGCTGCCTAAAGCAGCCAATCCCGGCATTACTGCTGCCTAAAGCAGCCAATCCCAGCATTACCGCTGCCTAAAGCAGCCATTCCCGGCATTACTGCTGCCTAAAGCAGCCAATCCCGGCATTACTGCTGCCTAAATGAGCCAATCCCAGCATTTCTGTTCTGGTGCCTTAGTGCTGCAGTGTAGAAAGGCCCAAGTTGAGGAGAAAGTGGCTGACTCAGACGCTAACCAGCCTGCGCCCAGGGGCCCACATCCTGCGCCCGGGGGCCCACATCCTGCGCCCGGGGGCCCACATCCTGCGCCCGGGGGCCCACATCCTGCGCCCGGGGGCCCACAGCCTGCGCCCGGGAGCCCACAGCCTGCGCCCGGGGGCCCACAGCCTGCGCCCGGCGGCCCACAGCCTGCCACCTGGCCTGCAGTCTCCCCTTATCGCTAAAGTCAGTGTTTCTGCTCAACGACGCCTCCACCCTCACAGGGGAACTCCACCACACCTCCTGCTCCTGAGCTGCAGTCTCAGCGTTTAAACAGAGGAAATACACAGGGCAGGACCCTTAGAGTAAAGAGAGGAAGGGAAGGGAGTCTGTGTGTGTGTATGAGAGAGAGTATGTCTGTGTGTGTGTGAGAGTGAGAGAGTATGTCTGTGTGTGTGTGAGAGTGAGAGAGAGTGTGTGAGTGAGTGTGTGTGTGAGAGTGAGAGAGTATGTCTGTGTGTGTGTGAGAGTGAGAGAGAGTGTGTGAGTGAGTGTGTGTGTGAGAGTGAGAGAGTATGTCTGTGTGTGTGTGAGAGTGAGAGAGTATGTCTGTGTGTGTGTGAGAGTGAGAGAGTATGTATGTGTGTGTGTGTGTGTGTGTGTGTGTGCGCATGTCCTGTGTGTGCATGTATGAGAGAATAAGTATGAATGTGTCTGTGTGTGTGTGTGTGTGTGAGAGAGAGAGAGAGAGTGTGTGAGTGAGTGTGTGTGTGTGTGTGTGCGCATGTCCTGTGTGTGTGTGTGAGAGAGAGAGAGAGAGAGTGTGTGAGTGAATGGTAAATGGTAAATGGCAGGCATTTATATAGCGCCTTTATCCAAAGCGCTGTACAATTGATGCTTCTCCATTCACCCATTCATACACACACTCACACACTGACGGCGATTGGCTGCCATGCAAGGCGGCGATTGGCTGCCATGCAAGGCCCCGACCAGTTCGTCAGGAGCATTTGGGGGTTAGGTGTCTTGCTCAGGGACACTTCGACACAGCCCGGGCGGGGGATCGAACCGGCAACCCTCCGACTGCCAGACGACTGCTCTTACTGCCTGAGCCATGTCGTGTGTGTGTGTGTGTGTGTGTGTGTGTGTGTGTGTGTGTGTGTGTGTGTGTGTGTGTGTGTGTGTGTGTGTGTGTGTGTGTGTGTGTGTGTGTGTGTGTGTGTGTGTGTGTGTGTGTGTGTGTGTGTGTGTGTGTGTGTGAGAGAGTGTGTGTGAGTGAGTGTTACTTGTTTATTCCTGAGGCACAAATGTACTAGAAGGACAATGTTTACATAAAGACTGAAAGCTTACTTCATCATCCCATCATGGGAGGTACAGTTTTAGCCTCAGGACTAAACAAGTAAACTTATTCTATTCTACATTGTCTTAATCTGAACTAGATTTTTTAATTTTGTGACCATATCGTATCGTGAAAACAATAATGTGTATTGTATGGTAACAATCGAGTGTACTGTCCCGCCCCTGTGTACTACTGTTACGTAGTGTACACATACAACCAAAATGAGGGTGATGGTGTGAAAACTTTATGTATTTTTTTATATTTTTATATTTTATCCCCGATTTTCTCCCAACCAGAATTCAGCTGAACCTGTTGACCTCCCGCAGTCTAAGTGCACAACTTTATCAGAAATAATTAGGCACATGAAATTATTAAGAGGCACATTTTTAAAGAAATCTCAGCAAAGGCCATCACTGTAACAGACCTGGCCACGCTTGACCAGTACCGTGCTCTTTATTTACCTGCCAAATATTAGCCCTGGGACAGAAAGCGCAGCGCTAACAGCCAGCTCTGCGTAGACACAAAGACAAGACACAACGGAGAACTGTGTACGAATGTATGAATGGTGTGAAAAGGGGAATGCGTCTGAGGAATTTCACTGGGAAAAGGTCAGGTGCCGTTCTGCATTATCAACACTTTTGCTTTTAAAATTCTAAAAATAAAACTACCCAGAACATTGTGCGGAACTGACCAATTAGAAACACAAGATCAGAGCACAGGCTGGAGTGTAAAACGCACACGCCCTACACAGTGCAGGGGGAGTAACGCACACACCCTACACAGTGCAGGGGGGGTAACGCACACGCCCTACACAGTGCAGGGGGGGGTAATGCACACGTCCTGCACAGAGCAGGGGGAGTAACGCACACACCCTACACAGTGCAGGGGGGGAAACGCACACGCCCTACACAGAGCAGGGGGGGTAACACACACGCCCTGCACAGAGCAGGGGGGTAACACACACGCCCTGCACAGAGCAGGGGGGGTAACACACACGCCCTACACAGTGCAGGGGGAGTAACACACACGCCCTACACAGAGCAGGGGGGGTAACACACACGCCCTACACAGAGCAGGGGGGGTAACACACACGCCCTACACAGTGCAGGGGGGGTAACACACACACCCTACACAGAGCAGGGGGGGTAACACACACGTCCTACACAGAGCAGGGGGAGTAACACACACGCCCTACACAGAGCAGGGGGGGGTAACACACACACCCTACACAGAGCAGGGGGGGGTAACACACACACCCTACACAGAGCAGGAGGAGTAACACACACACCCTACACAGTGCAGGGGGGGGTAACACACACACTACACAGAGCAGGAGGAGTAACACACACGCCCTGCACAGAGCAGGGGGAGTAACACACACGCCCTGCACAGAGCAGGGGGCGGTGAGAGCAGGGGGGCGGTGCTGAAATGTGACAGAGGAGCAGCTGATAGGCCAGTGCCCATGAGCCCAAGAGATGAGCTCACGACTGATTCGCGCCCCAACGCCCCTCACCACGAAGCATCCGTCCGTCCGTCTCATCTCGCCGCGTGCGATGCCCAGGATAATTGCAGGCCTGTTCCGTCGCTACAACACCCACAGTTCCGGGGGGGTGTGCGCTGGCATTGGAGGCCCCCAGCAGCACTGACAGCTGTTGCCTCAGTGCCGTCATTAAACCAGGGAGCCCAAAGCCAGCCACCGCGATTACCGCTGAGCAGCGACGCCAAACGCCCCGCCATCCCAAGCGCTCTTCCTGGCCGAAGCTTCGCCCCGTTATGCAGGACGCGGCTGGCTCTGCCGCGGTCGGGATCGGAGCCGCGGTCGGGATCAGAGCCAGGGCCTTTCACAGAGGCACTGGTCGCCAGCAGCCAGCCTATTTCTGCTTCTACAGCTCAAGTGAAGGGATCAGAGACATTAGAGCATCAACGCTCTTCCTCAAATGTAAAGAAAAATGCCTTTCAGAACAACTTACCTGAAGCCAAAAAACAAAGAACATGCAAAAATGCTCAGCCTGGTATTTCCTGTATATCTGCTTTCAGAAATCAGTTAGCCAAAATTGATACCATTGTCTCTAAAGGGAAGCCCCGAAGGCTGGTTCATACTCGACTGAAATCGCAGAAGGTTCCTGAGCATTACTACGTCGCCCGACATGGACGATGGTCTTTGTTTAATTTAAAATATATTTAATTTATTAAGTATAAAGCGAATGCCACTGGGACCAGCAACGGTTGCCTGACGGAGTGTCCACCAGCCTCTGATATGGACAGACATCCACATGAAATAGACGTTTCTAGCGATTTACAAATCATCCTGTGTCCTCAGGATTGCGTTACCAGCGTAACGGCTTCCTGTGCGTTGGCGAATGCTGTAGAAGGCTAGTCAATACGGTGTGGCTAGGCTTAGTCCGGTATCGAGAGGCTTAGCGTAGGTTCTGCGCTTACAGTATATCTACATTTGATTTCTGACAGTTTTTTGTGTCGTTTCTTGTAGTTTTTTAATTGATGAAAGCCATAATCCCCGCAGTCTGAGTGTGTCTCTTTGTAAACCTGCACGGACTCATTTAATGACAGTAAACAGAAACTGGTGTTTCACTGCAATCCAGCTCGCTTCACAGAAAGAAATCTGGAGATTCAGCAATAATGCCAAGAGGGAACGATTAGGCTTCAATTTATGGGCAGTAAACACAAGTATCTGGTTTATTTTAGTCATTGGGGAAACAGCACTCTTTGCATGGTGGCATCGGAGAGCAGTGGATGATTTCTTCATCAACAGATCAGCACTCTTAATAGGAATTGTCATTTGAGTGAAAAGAGACTATTTTATACCCTACAGTCCACACACAGTACTACAGGAGAGCCAGTGACTATTACACACCCTACAGGGCACACAGTACTACAGGAGAGCCAGTGACTATTACACACCCTACAGGGCACACAGTACTACAGGAGAAGGAGTTACACACTACAGTGTACACACAGTACTACAGGAGAGCCAGTGACTATTTCATACCCTACAGGGCACACAGTACAACAGGAGAGCCAGTGACTATTCTACACACTACAGTGTACACACAGTACTACAGGAGAGCCAGTGACTATTCTACACACTACAGTGTACACACAGTACTACAGGAGAGCCAGTGGAATGTGAGGTGGTGGGGAGGAACCAGGTATCCAGGTATCCAGGTATCCAGGTAAAGGTGCCATGAGCCCACCCACTCCCAGTGGCAGCTGCAGACGGAGTGTGAGGTACCACAGGTAGAGGTACCACAGTGTGGTACTGTGAGGTACCACAGGTAGAGGTACCACAGTGTGGTACTGTGAGGTGCCACAGGTAGAGGTACCACAGTGTGGTACTGTGAGGTACCACAGGTAGAGGTACCACAGTGTGGTACTGTGAGGTACCACAGTGTGGTACTGTGAGGTACCACAGGTAGAGGTACCACAGTGTGGTACTGTGAGGTGCCACAGGTAGAGGTACCACAGTGTGGTACTGTGAGGTACCACAGGTAGAGGTACCACAGGTAGAGGTACCACAGTGTGGTACTGTGAGGTACCACAGGTAGAGGTACCACAGTGTGGTACTGTGAGGTGCCACAGGTAGAGGTACCACAGTGTGGTACTGTGAGGTGCCACAGGTAGAGGTACCACAGTGTGGTACTGTGAGGTACCACAGGTAGAGGTACCACAGTGTGGTACTGTGAGGTACCACAGGTAGAGGTACCACAGTGTGGTACTGTGAGGTACCACAGGTAGAGGTACCACAGTCTGGTACTGTGAGGTACCACAGGTAGAGGTACCACAGTGTGGTACTGTGAGGTACCACAGGTAGAGGTACCACAGTGTGGTACTGTGAGGTGCCACAGGTAGAGGTACCACAGTGTGGTACTGTGAGGTACCACAGGTAGAGGTACCACAGTGTGGTACTGTGAGGTACCACAGTGTGGTACTGTGAGGTACCACAGGTAGAGGTACCACAGGTAGAGGTCGAGGACTGAGCCTGTGATTAAACAGTGCTGCACAAGAACAGCATGGCGCAGCAGAAATGCAAAGCAGTACCGCGCAAGAGGACAGTAATTTAAATAACGAACACCTTTACCTGGGAGAAAATTAATACTGCTTTGCACTATTCCGTTAACCTTGTTCCTTAATGAAGCCTGTGAGTAAACATACCATCACTGGGGGACAGATAGCTCAACATTTTACAGCTTAAATTTGAGAAAGGCAGCAATATGCAATATTTTCAATAATCACTCCTTCATGCTTGTCATATAGTACTTATGAATTATGTGTACACACATGTGCAGATACAACATCAACTCTTCATATAGATGGGTCTGGATTTAATTAATGACCCTGACAAAGCTTACAGCTTTCATCATGAATCATATCGTAACTAACCAAGCAGGCTATTTCTGTAAAGTCTAATAGACTATTTATTATTTTGGCCCCACATTATTGTTCAATTCACAGGAAGGTAACCTATTAGTCTTGATTGATGATTATTGATTCCGTGTACCTGCATGGGCTTGTTGAATGGTGTGGTCACTGGTCGGATGTCATCCCAACATTATTTTAATGTAGGTTACATTGTACATTGATCATATGGTAAATGTTAAATGGTCTGAATTTATATAGCGCCTTTATCCAAAGTGCTGCACAATTGATGCTTCTCATTCACCCATTCATACACACACACACACACACCCATTCATACACACACACACACACACACACACGCACTCATACACACACTCACACACCGACGGCTGCCATTCCAGGCACCAACCAGCTGGTCAGGAGCATTTGGGGGTAAGGTGTCTTGCTCAGGGGCACTTCGACACACCCAATACATAAATCATATCAATAGCCTACTTAATGTACTTGCATGCATACCTGTACCATGGTGACAACGTGACAGGGATTCAGTAGGTAGATCACCGTCTTGGTGGCAAACTTGAAGCCGACCTCCACCCCAAATGTCATACACAGAGCCACCAGCAACAAGTTCTTGCCCAAGCTGTCTTCCTTGGCCTTGCATCCGCCTCCATCCTTGGCGATTTCTTTCAGTTCTTTCGAAATGTTGATCTTTCTCAGCGCTAGTATCACCTCTATGATGGATATAAAAATCATCACCAAGCTCTCGTTGAAGCGCTGTTGTGGGGATAGGAAGGCGGCACATTCGGGCCCCCCGTTTCCTTCGAACTTGGGGTCCACACCACCGTAGACCCAGTCTAACAGGCTATAGATATTGTACCGAGACATGTTCCTCTTCTCGTATTGGAAAAGGTAAGAACAAGACGGAATGAACGACAGTACACTGATTTCCTGACGAAACATGAACGGCGAAATGTTCCGGCTAAAATGCCTCCAAATTAAATAGAGCGCAGCTATATGCTGTCTGGCTGCCTGCAGGCGAAAATAGGTTGGGTCCTGCAACCATACGCAAATGCGCTGTGACGATAAATGGGAAAAGCTGTCAAGCACCTTTGCTTGCAAGAGGATGCACTTAAAATTAACCCCAGTGAAATATCAACAAGGCTAGCGAAATATGTTTCGAGTCGCCTGAGAGATGATAACGCCCATGCGAGTTATCTAATCGTATCTCTTAACTGTAGGCTAGTAAATCAGTAAGTTAATAAAAACTGGCAAATCGTATCCCGTTCTGATACCATATATAACGAGCTCAATATCCACAGAGTAATTGTAGTCACCAGGAAGTCGACGGCTTAAATCACAACTAAAAAAAATGGCACAGGTTAGGGATGGCACTCCAACGAATTAAGTTAACGAATTACGGTATAAAAGAACACCATTTAAGCAATTAGCTAGGCTACAGTTTATGTGCATCATCAACACTAGAAATACTTCAGTCCCTATTTCCACGTAGAAGACACATGGCTACCGAAAACAGACAGCAGTGCATGCAATAATGATGGACAAAAGCGAAACGATTTCGCTAAACACACCCAATCCCGGCAGGAGAGACTAGACCGTCAGTAGATAGCTAGCTACGGTAGCTGTTCAAATAGGCTACCGTCTGCAATGCAAATCCATGTGGTCCGCTCGAATAATCTCTGTCCACTACATGGGATTCAGAGAATCGCCAAGTGGTTTTACTGGAACGCAATAATTTTTGTATTATTCAATCATAATCCATATTTATTCCCACGGCAGTGACACTGACCCAATGTAGGTTACCGCGATTGGATGTGAATACGCTCTGAACCCGCCTATTTTACACTCAGGAGTGAGGCGTGTTTTAACCCCATCGGCGCCGCCCGTATTCGTAAAGAGTTAAATGATGGGCTACACCCAGCGATTTAATCTGAATTCAGCAATCATTGATCAAGCGATTTAGTACTTCAAATATTTTCACGGAGCAGTGCGGAAGAGCGTTTGCGAAATAAGCAATATCCACCAATTTTCGATTGCCTGCTAGAAATTGTGAAAAGCGTGGATGCTGGTATGTCGTTCTTATGTAACAGGACTTTGCCATCCGACCCGCTGCGGCCGCCCAGAGACCGCTTGCACAGGTCAATACATGTGCCATGTTAAACACTGCATACTTTACGATCCTAGGAAAAGGAAGGGAAATTGAATTGAAGTCAGCTTTGTGCACTGAGATTTGAGATAAAAGCGTTATCAGTAGCTATACATTGATGCATGCACCATATCAGTAATATCTGGATTGCCATGAAAAACAATCAGTAATATTTTTCCAAGCCCCGCTGTCTCATTAAAGAAAGGGATATTCCTACACAAGCAACATTTTCTTTAAATGTAAAATTATACCTCATTAACATATTTCAGTTTGAAATAATGAAATATTTAAGAAAATAAATAAATTAAGAAGATTTCTAAGATTTGACATAAATGATTAAGAGGAATAACAGGTCGCAACTGCAATAGGCTACATTGAGCCTTTTATCGGTCCTATTGGTCCGCTGAACCTCACAACGGATTCCTGAGTACAAACGCCCTCTAGCGTTGTTAGTGTTCGATCGTTCAATTTACAATTTAATTGTAAATAAAATTGTTTGTTTGGCTAAAAGGCCGTTTTAAATAGCTTTAAACAGAAAGTTGCAGTAGTTTTTAAGCCCGGTGTAGTTATTCATTATTCGTGGCTTCAGACACGGGCAACCAGGGAACAGATGATGGCCTCTCACCTCGTATCCTGTAAGTGGTCTGATATAAAATAATGTAATGTTTAGTAAGCGTTTCATTTGTGCACAACTCAAACAATCAAATATCTCTTGACTTGCCTACCACTGTCAGGACAGCAGAATCCCTCCCCCTATTTCGATGCAGACTAAAAACACACCTTTTCAAACTGTACCTTAGTCCTCCCTCCTGATTTCCCCCACCCCCCCCTTTCTGATATCCCTATCCTCCTTGTCTAACCCCCCCCAAAAAAAAAAAAAAATTGCACTTATGATGACTATATGTTTAGAACAGCATTTCAAGTGTATTTTCCGAGTTATGCTTTGACTTGTGGAAGAAACTATTACATTAATGGCATTTGGCAGACGCTCTTATCCAGAGCGACGTACAACAAAGTGCATACCCATAACCAGGGATAAGTTCGCTGAAAGACCCTAGAGGGAAGTACAATTTCACTTGCTTACCTGTACAACAAAGATAAGGACCAGGGCCTTTTTTTTTTTTTTTTTTTTTTTTACACGAACAAATAAACAAACAACAAAGCAAAAGTGACCAAACTTAACCATCCAAATACTGCTTACCTAGCCAACTAAAAATACCGTTACACAAAGTAAATCACAAAGACAACAATTAAGGTTCACAGGGAGGTAGGGAGGGACGGGGAGAGGTGCTGCTTGAAGAGCTGTGTCTTCAGCTTGCGCTTGAAGGTGGGGAGAGATTCTACAGTTCTGACCTCAACGGGGAGTTCGTTCCACCACCGTGGAGCCAGAACAGACAGTAGTCGTGAGCGTGAGGTGGAGGTTCGGAGAGGGGGAGGTGCCAAGCAGCATGTGGAGGCTGAACGAAGAGGTCTGGCAGGGGTGTAGGGTCTGATGATTTTTTGTAGATAAGCTGGGGAAGACCCCTTAACTGCTTGGAAGGCTAGCACCAATGTTTTGAATTTGATGCGAGCCATGACAGGCAGCCAGTGGGGGGAAGTAAGCAGGGGGGTGACGTGTGAGTATTTGGGAAGGTTGAAGACCAGACGAGCTGCTGCATTCTGGATAAGTTGGAGGGGTCTGATGGCGGACGCTGGGAGGCCAGCCAAGAGGGAATTGTAGTAGTCTAGGCGGGACAGAACCATCGCTTGGACCAGGAGCTGGGTCGAGTAGGGGGTGAGAAAGGGGCGGATTCTCCGTATGTTGTACACGAAGAACCTGCATGACTGGGTCACCGCCGCAATGTTCTCGGAAAGGGACAGTCTGCTGTCCATCACCACGCCGAGGTTCCTTGCACTGGGTGATGGTGTGAGTGTGGTATCCCCGAGGGAAATGGAGAGATCCAGATGGGGAGAGGTATTAGCAGTGATGAATATCATTTCAGTCTTACCTGGGTTGAGCTTTAGATGGTGGTTGTCCATCCTGGATGTCACTCAGGCAAGCAGAGATACGGGCTGAAACTTATGTATCAGAAGGTGGGAACGAGATGAAGAGTTGGGTATCGTCCGCATAGCGGTGGTAGGATAGCCCATGTGCAGTGATCACAGAGCCAAGGGAACGAGTGTCAAGAGAAAAAAGAAGCGGGCCTAGGACTGAGCCCTGGGGAACTCCTGTGGCAAGGGGCTGAGGTGTCGATACCGTACCAGCCCAGGCAACCTGGAAGGAGCGACCAGAGAGGTAGGACTCAATCAAGTCCAGGGCTGTGCCACAGATTCCCGTTGCTGATAGGGCGGACAGGAAGATGGAGTGATCCACAGTGTTGAAGGCAGCAGAGAGATCTAGAAGAATGAGGACAGAGGAGAGGGAGGCTGCTCGAGCGGCATGGAGCGACTCACTGACGGAGAGGAGCGCGGTCTCTGTCGAGTGGCCCGATCTGAAGCCAGACTGATGGGGGTCTAGCAGGTTGTTGTTAGAAAAGAAAGAAGAAAGTTGAGTAGAAGCGGCTTGTTCTATGGTTTTAGGAAAAAAAGGAAGAAGAGATACCGGGCGGTAGTTCTGGATGATGGAGGGATCCAGAGTAGGCTTTTTTTTAGCAGCGGAGTGATGTGGGCCCTCTTGGAGGATGCTGGAAAACAGCCAGAAGACAGGGAGGAGTTGACAAGGGAGGTGACAAATGGGAGAATGTCAGGTGTGATAGTCTGGAGAAGAGAAGAGGGGATAGGTTCAAGGGCACAGGTTGTAGGGCGGTGGGAGAGCAGGAGTTGAGAAACATCAGAGTCTGTAAGGGGGGAGAAAGTGGAAAAGGAAGGGATGGGCCTAGAGGGGGGGAAGGGCACAGTGAAGGGGGCAGTGGTTGTAAAGGATCTGCGGATGTCTGTGACCTTTTCATCAAAAAAATCAGCAAAGTCATCAGCAGCGAAGGAGGACTGAGGTGGAGGAGGCGGTGTGTTGAGGAGAGAGGAGAAAATAGAGAACAGTTTCCGGGGGTTAGAAGTAGAATTCTGAATTTATGTCTGATAGTATTTTGCTTTGGCGGCAGTGACAGCAGAAGAGAATGCCGCCAGGAGAGACTGGTAAGTTGTGAGGTCTGAAGGGTCTCTGGATTTTCCCCACTTCCTCTCCGCTGCGCGGAGGCTGGCCCTGGAGGTACGGAAGGTGTCAGATATCCAAGGACTGGGAGGGGATGTGCGAGGTGGCTTTGAGACAGGGGGACAGAGAGAGTCAAAGGCAGAGGAGAGAGATGAAAGGAGGGTGGCAGATGCAGAGTCAGTGGGGAGTTTGGAGAAGGATTTGAGAGGGGGGAGTGAGGCGGTGACAGTGGTGGCAAAGGAAGAGGGTGAGAGGGAGTGGAGGTTACGGCAGGCTGAGGAAGTGTGGGTGGGAGGAGGGGGAGGAGGATGGGGAGGAAGAGGGAGGGAGAATGAGATGAAGTGGTGATCAGATGTATGCAGAGGGGTAACCGTGAAATCAGAGCATGAGCAGTTCCTCACAAAGACATGGTCTAGGACATTGCCCACCTTGTGGGTTGGAGGAGAGTGTTGCAGGGAGAGGCCGAAGGAGTGGAGTAGCGGTAGGAATGCAGCAGCCTGGGAGGCTTCTAGGTGGATGTTTCAGTGGGGTGCCATCCTCAGGGAAGGAGCTGAGAAGGGTGTCTAGCTCATCAAGGAAGTTTCCCAGGGGCCCTGGAGGACGATAGATAACTGCAATAAAAAGGTTAGTAGGGTAGGATACTGCAACAGAATGGAATTCAAAAGTGGATATGGACAGGTCAGAGAGGGGGAGAACAGAGAATTTCCATGAGGGGGAAATTAAAAGACCAGTACCACCGCCACGGCCGGAAGGAGTGTGCGAGAAGGAGAAGGAGGATGAGAGGGCAGCGGGAGTGGCGGTGTTGTCAGGTGTGATCCAGCATGCTCTTGTAAATCGCTTTGGATTAAAAGCGTCCGCCAAATGACTAAAATGTAAATGTAAATGTAATGTTCTAATGGGTCAGTTTTTTTTAAATCAGTTTGTTGTTAAACACTATTGTCATTAAAACCCATTAATATTAATGACTTAATTCATACATGTTTAGCACATCATACTGACCCAGTTCAGTTAGAATAATTTAAATCAATAAATAAAAATGAATAATGATGAAATAAGAATATTCCTCTGAAAGGTAATTGAGGAATTGGAGATTATATGACAAAAAGAAAAGCTACACTTTAGAGTTAATTCATTCTGAAAAGTAATTATTCATATTTATATTGGTGCAGTATGCCTGATATCACATATTTATACAATATTCATTTTCATATTGATAAAATATTTTAACTGTGTAGGGCTGTTATCTTTCTTTGAAACACATGCACTGTTTATTAAATTCACTAATGACCAACGTTAATTTAAAATAGCAGTTAACTGAGTAAAGTTACAGGGGTGTTTTGGTCATGGTGTCTGTCTCACTGCTGGGGCTGATCAAGGGCAAACCTGGAGGACAGAGAGAGGATCCGTTAAAATCTGCTGTGTGAGCACACTGCATTTCACATTACATTATTATTATTATTGGCATTTGGCAGACGCTCTTATCCAGAGCGACGTACAGTTGATTAGATTAAGCAGGAGACAATCCTCCCCTGGAGCAGTGCAGGGTTAAGGGCCTTGCTCAAGGGCCCAACGGCTGTGCAGATCTTATTGTGGCTACACCGGGATTAGAACCACCGACCTTGCGGGTTCCAGTCATGTACCTTAACCACTACGTTACAGGCCGCCACCTTGCACCACATGCACCATACACACCTCTGCATATTCACCTGTGGCATATCCCTAACCCTTACCCAAAAACTCCAACAGAGGTCAGAGTGAAATAGGTCCCTGTTCGACTGCCATTTAGTCTGGGGGTAAGAGAGCTGCAGTGAAAATGTTCCCCCTGGCCTGGTGTTTTAGTCTAGGGGTGAGAGTGTTGCAGTGAAAATGTTCCCCCTGGCCTGGTGTTTTAGTCTAGTGGTAAGAGAGCTGCAGTGAAAATGTTCCCCCTGGCCTGGTGTTTTAGTCTAGTGGTAAGAGTGCTGCAGTGAAATAGGTCCCCCTGGCCTGGTGTTTTAGTCTAGGGGTGAGAGTGTTGCAGTGAAATAGGTACCCCTGGCCTGGTGTTTTAGTCTGGGGGTGAGAGTGCTGCAGTGAAATAGGTCCCCCTGGACTGTTGTTTTAGTCTGGGGGTGAGAGTGTTGCAGTGAAATAGGTCCCCCTGGACTGGTGTTTTAGTCTGGGGGTGAGAGTGCTGCCGTGAAATAGGTCCCCCTGGACTGTTGTTTTAGTCTGGGGGTGAGAGTGCTGCCGTGAAATAGGTCCCCCTGGCCTGGTGTTTTAGTCTGGGGGTGAGAGTGTTGCAGTGAAATAGGTCCCCCTGGCCTGGTGTTTTAGTCTGGGGGTGAGAGTGCTGCAGTGAAATAGGTCCCCCTGGCCTGGTGTCACTGTTGACAGAAGCAGGAAAGGGTAGGTAGGTAAAATCCAGAATTTTGTGTGATATTTGTTAGACGTAAATATTAATGGTAACCAAGAAACTATCACTCTTTAATGTTTTAATGTAATATTAATGTTACCAAGGAACTGTCATTAATCTATAATGGAATGCTACAGGAGGCAAATTTTAGAAGATATAGAGTCGTTTGGCTGGGGGGATGTTGCCTAACAACAGTGATGTTGGAAACCCATGAGTAATCCAGACTGATAACAGTAGTTTGGCAATGTCTCACATCCACAGTAATTACAGAGACACTGAGGTCTCATTGAGGAGAATGTTCACACTGAGTGACTGGAAGGATGAATGTGAATGTTGTGTGTAAGAGTGAGTACGCAGTTTAATTTCAGAATTGGGAGAGGGGGGGGGGGTAGAGATGAGAGGGGTTAGTTCAGGGGTCGGCAACCCTGGTCCTGGAGAGCCACGGGGTGTGCTAGCTTTTGTTGTTACTCAGCACTTAACTGATCAATTAAAGCAGTCGATTACTCAGTTAACTGGCCTCACCTGGTTTCTTGGGCGTGAATCAGTTGCTGGTATTAAGGCGAAAGCAAAAGCCAGCACACCCTGCGGCTCTCCAGGACCAGGGTTGCCGACCCCTGGGTTAGTTAGTATGTTTGATAAGTGGCTTAAACGTAGCTAGCCAGCAAACGTACTTGGCTCGCTAGCTTCTTAATTGACAGTGGATAGAAAAGGAAGCTAGCTAAAATGATTAATTTTGTATGATATTTGTCGGATGTAAATGTTAATTAATTAATATTAATTACTTATCACTCTTTAATGTTTTAATGTAATGTAATTGTTACCAAGGAACTGTCATTCATCTATCCTGGAATGCTACAATTTTTGAAAATATAGTTGTTTGTTTGGCTGGGGGATTGCCTAACAACAGTGATGTTGTGTTGAGCTGATAATTCTGCACATCAATGTTGCACAAATTAGGAAGACTAACGTTTTTTGGGAGTCTAAAAGTGGAAAACTAATCATCATGAATCAAAAGGAAATGACACACGCAGTTCCTGTATACTATGCTAATTTAAAGAAGCAGGGAGGAGACACGACTCATTTTCTGAAAGGAACCCCATGACTAATCCAGACTGATAACAGTAGTTTGGCAATGTCTTTAAAATCCACAGTAATTACGGAGACACAAGTCATTGAGGAGAATGTTTACACGCGAGTGACTGGAAGCATGAATGTGAATACTGTGCATATGAGTGAGTGTCTGCAGTATAATTTGAATATGGGGGGGGGGGGGGGGTGAGAGGAGGGGAGGGGGGGGGCACACAAACGCACGTCAGGCAGCAGAGCAGGGACATGGCCACCACGCCGATGGGCACCACGATGGCCGCAGGACCGGGGACGTGGTGCCGGAAGTGGGCCACGGTCTCCATGACGACCTCCATCAGCCCAGCTCTGCGCTCATCAGCATCGGGCCCTGTGTTCACATCGCCACAATCAGCAAACGGCAAGCCTGGGGCAGCCTCGTGCCCGAGCTGGGCCCTGCGAGGCCGCTGGTTCAGGCCCCCAGTGTGGCCACAATCAGATCAGTGCAGCTGTTGGGCCCTTGAGCTAGGCCCTTAACCCCACATTGCTACAGGGGGGATTGAGCCCTGCTTAGTCCAATCAAGTGCTTTGGATAAAAGTGTCAGCTAAGTAACTGTAATGTAATTAGTCAATTTTAATAGGCACTTGTGGTACATTTTGTTCACCCCATTTAAAGGTTTAGAACAACTGCTATTTAAATTATCTGCAGGATTCCCTGAGGCCAGGAAAGCACACAGGTGGTTTTCACCTGTTTCATAGCTGTCTTCAGGGTCGAACGGATCATCAGTCGTGGGAACGTCTGGAATGGCATCCCGTTTTGAGATCCTGGTGAGGTCCTGTGTCCCTCCTGAGTCCCGCCCCGGTGATGCTCTCGGCAACAGTAACCCTGGAGATGAGGTCGAAGCGGCCTTGGACTCAGGTATTGCCCTACAGCTTACATTTACAACAAGCACCGTCAAAATGACAGCCAGCCACAACCTAAGGCCATTAGCCATGGCTTCAAATGCAGCAAACACATACCAGGGAGCTTTATGTACGAATCTCCCAGAAACAGCTCTGTTTGCTCACAGTGCTCTTCTGTGACATCACTTCAGTGCCATCCGTGTTCTAATTCCATAGGATTGTGTACCGGTCCAAGAAAGAGCTTGATGCTTCCACACCATAACATTGCATAAGATAACATAACATAGCGTAACATAGCGTAACATAGCATAACATAACCGAACATAACCAAACACACAGTATGGAGCCCCAAGATATGAGGAGACTAATTGCCAGATAACATGTTGTGTATTTCATGTGCAGATGACACTTTTCAGACTTATTTGTTTCTGCCCACAGTATGAAAACTATAGACAATTTGTCTCATTTCTTGATAGCCTGGCAGGCCAGTTTAGGTGTGGTGGTCAGGTACAATGAAGAATTGTAGGCTAGTTGGATCCATTGGCCACAGGCTATGTGCTTGCTCAGATTAGCTCACACACACACACACACATTTTCACTTTCCTGTTGTTCACACAGGAACCAATGGCGTTGCCATGGTCCCCAGCCTATGTTTACTGTGCACAAACACACACAGTCAAGGCCATGGCTATGTTCACAGGAACATGGTGCGATGGTTATAAACATCCGATAATTAGTTACTTCCAATTATCTGGAATCTGTCAGCACGACAATTGTCATTGACTCAAACTCTTATCTGACGTGTGTATGAGTACCGGTTACAGCTGCAAGTGTATCCTGATGATTTTACTGTGTCCAAGTACAGGCTTGAACCAGGGTCAGTTATAGAGCTGTCAGAAAATTAGAAACAAGGCAACTGCAGTAGAGTTGTGATTGGTTGTGTAATTACAACTTTTGTTGGCTTATAATACATATTGAATTATTTTTTCCTGAGAGTGTATCTGGGATTCAAACCTGTGGCTTCTGGGTTGCAAGCCCAGTCCTCTACCCACAATGCTTCAGGTTTGTGTCATTGGTTGCTGGAATTGGATGATATGCTGGCTGTAATTAGTGTAAAATAACAGCTTTATTTCTGGGTGCAAGGCTTATCTTTTTTATTTTAAATATTTGAGTCATTAGTACCTTTATTTAGATTTAAAAATGGCAAACTGAAGAACTGCTCCGGACTGGCCAATCGGTCCACAGCTCGAGCATTGTGCTCCAGATGACATTTCTCAATTATGTTCAGAATTTAAATGAATATGAACAAGAAAGGTACAGCTAGTATATCTTCTCCAAAATACAGTATTCATACATATACTGTTAGAATCACAGCAAAACTGTGCTCCAGGTATTTAAAAATAGATAAGCACATTTCCATGTACGACTGCAGCTAACTCTACCTATCCCTACCTCTACGTGCTGGATTTGTGATGCAAACAGATCAAACAGTGTGAAATCGTCGTAAACGATCGTTCCACTGAGTGTTCTTCCTCCGAGACCTGAAAAACGTCGCTGATGTAATTAGCAACCTGTGATTAAGCACAGCCAGTTCTCATAAGCAGAGGGGCGTTACTGTGCGTTTAGTCCTGGCGGCCCCAGGGAGTGGCTGCGTGGTGCAGATGCATTTCCACAGATAATGACCTCATCACGCCGTGGCCACATCTGAGTGAGAACCACGGGAGACCGGGCGTGGGGCGGTTACTGGCAAGACCACAAGCCCCGAGACCCCGGGGCGTGTCTGAGGGCATGGTGCTGAGCAGGGCGGGGTTACTGGGAGGTTTTCAAGCCGTTTCACAGACTGTAACTGTAACGTTGATCAATCAATCAATCAATCAATCAATCAATCAGTGAGTCCATGGTCCACACAGAGTCCCTGTACGGCTTTCCTTGTTGCCGGCGCTGAGGTGTGCCACTGAAGGCAGTTGGTGATGAGTGTGTGGTTGGTCCGCGCGCGTCATTGTGAGTGGCGTGTTCTGCGTTTGATCTCAGGTCACGGCCGTGCCGCAGTGTGCTGAAAAAGGCCCCGCCCACCGCCGCTGATAACCAGCAGGCCGCTCACTTCCTGGATACCAGCTCCATAAACTTTCCCCTCGCGGGATGTTGAGCGTCAGAATGATTCACCAAAAGTTTATGCAAATGGAGGACTGGCGGGGAACGCTGATCGGGGAGGCTGGGGAGAAGATTACAGCGCTGAGACTGAGATCACTGTCGAGCCCACAGAAGGTCGCCTTCTCAGAACCCAGAGAACGATGAGGTCATGCACTGAAAACACGAATGTACACACTGTTCACTGAAAACACGAACGTACACACTGTTCACTGAAAACATGAACTTACACACTGTTCACTGAAAACATGAACTTACACACTGTTCACTGAAAACACGAATGTACACACTGTTCACTGAAAACATGAACTTACACACTGTTCACTGAAAACATGAACTTACACGGCGTTCACTGAAAACATGAACTTATACACTGTTCACTGAAAACATGAACTTACACTCCGTTCACTGAAAACATGAACTTACACACTGTTCACTGAAAACATGAACTTACACACTGTTCACTGAAAAAACACAAGCTTATACACTTTTCAAAGCCACAAGTATACATACAGTACTGTGCAAAAGGCACCTGTATAACATTCTGTACAGATAAGATTATTTAAAAAATAATTAAATGAAAGGTCCTAAATAAACGTACTATACATTTTACATTACATTTTAGTAATTTGACAGAATAGTTCAAAACTGAATCAAATCAATATGTTTTGTTACCAACCTTTGGCATTAAAACTGCATCACTTCTCTGAGATAGCCAACGCTGTCCTATAGTTCTATAAGACAATCAGCAGGGAGGTTGTTCCAAGCATGTTGGAGACCTTGCCAAAATTCTTTTGCAGACTTGGTTGAAATTGTACTTACCTCTAGGGTCTTTCAGCGAACTTATCCCTGGTTATGGGTATGCACTTTGTTGTACGTCGCTCTGGATAAGAGCGTCTGCCAAATGCCAATAATGTAATGTAATGTAATGTACATTGTTACCAAATCAAGTGATTTTTGAATGTTATTTAAAGATAGAATTTTTGGCTTTTCTGTTGTATCATGATGTAGATAATACATGCTTCATAATGCAACATTTTTACCAAAATCCAGTGATTACATTTTTAAAAAAAATTGTTTCATAAAAAGTGACTTTTGGCTTTTCTGTCACGCTTAAAATACAATGCAGATTTTTATAAAATTCCAAGGATGTAAAGCTTAATATTCCAAATGTAAACTCATTCATTCACAACGGGGGTATTTATTTAATGGATTCACTCAATAAAAGGTGAAAAGTACGACCACAGAGCTTCAGTAAGCACAGGAGAAAGGTTATGTTTATTTTTTCAATGTTTATCAGAAATACTCCTTTCCATCCCAGACCCAAGAAAAAGAGTATGATTTTAAAATGTTTGGTGCAGAAATAGAACAAAGGTATACACCTAATCTGAAGCCCCCAAAGCACATATACCATACAGTACACATATATGGTACTGTCCATAAAAGGGTATATTTGACGGTCGTGAAAGTGCGCTTTAGCCTTTGTGAGGCCAACGTCAGAGAAACGTGGCACACACCACTCTGTGAGCGTGAAAAGTGTCTGTGCTTCACGGAAGGGGACAGAAACCAGACAACATGCCCCCTTTCACGAGCAGCAGCTCCAGGAACCAGACAACATGCCCCCTGTCACGAGCAGCAGCTCCAGGAACCAGACAACATGCCCCCTGTCACGAGCAGCAGCTCCAGGAACCAGACAACATGCCCCCTGTCACGAGCAGCAGCTCCAGGAACCAGACAACATGCCCCCTTTCACGAGCAGCAGCGCCCCAGAAGTTCCCGAGTGAAAGAGAGGGAGACGAACGTGATGTTTCGCTTTCGTTTCCCCCCTCTATGGACGCCCCTTGTGTCCGCGCTCTGCCAGAACACCGTCAGCGACGGTCTGGCAGCCTATCGTAATTGATGTTTAGTGAGAGTTCATGCCGTTGGCAGATGAATGAAAATGTGCATTGTGTGCGTGTGACGGGCCTACGGCCTTCTGCAGTGAAGCGCGGGGCTGGGGACGGCCCCGCAGAGGTGACTAAGCGGATGAATTCCCATCCAGGTGTTGGGAGAGGCCCAGGGGAATTCAGAGGGCAAGAGCAGTACTAAACCCCAGGCCTTCGACTGCTTCTCAGTCAGACACGCAACCCACCTGCACGCGTCCGTCTGTCTGTCTGTGTGCGTGTGCGTGTGCGTGTGCTTGAGTGTGTCGGTCCGACGGCTTCGACGCCGATCCCCTGCGTGTCGAGGCAGTGTGTAGAGGCAGCATCGCCGGGTGAGGAAGTCGCGTTTACGGATTCTAAGAATTGGGGGCCAGCGGCAGCAGGAAGTGTGCGGGCTGAGTGCAGCGCTGGGTTGGGGAACGAGCTGCTCGAGTGCACAGGTAGCCCACCGCCCGGCAGGTACGTCTCTCACACATCTGCTGGAAACTCTCTTACAAAAGCTTTCCTTCCCGTGAGAACAAAGCTTTAACCTGAAATCTATCATCCGCTATTAGCAACGGTGAAGAATTACATTCCTCTTCCTTTGCTCACGTGCCATCCATGTGACCGGTAACTTCTTTTATGTTTTGTGTTGTACCTGCTTAAATTGGAAATCTTCATGGAAATGTGTGTGATCAACTAATTTTACAGCAAAACAAATGAATGTTTGCTAAGTGGACCAGGCTGAAATGGGGAGAAGATTTTTGAAGGTAAAATATACTGGATTATTTGCATCTTTGTGAAATTCGCTTAATGCAATTTCCTCGAGAGAATTCAAGTCTTTACATGCTGTATTCTCCTGTTGTTAGGAATCTAGAAATAACCTGTCATAGGTTAAAAAAAAAAAAAAATGTTGGGTGTGTGTGTGTGTGTGTGTCTGTGTGAGTGTGTGTGAGTGTGAGAGAGTGTGTGTGTGTGTGTGTGTGTGTGTGTGTGCTTAGTCCAAAGGGAAGTGGAGGTTAGCAGTTAACTGTCAAATAAATTCATGGGGGGCGGATTTACATAATGCAGGTTCTCCCTTTCTAAACTGAAGGCTCTACATTTAATACAACAAGCGTGCATGCTTTAACATTAAACTAATGCAAATCTTGGGGTTGAAGGGCTATTTACCCATATGGAAAAGCCCTAAAAAAAAAATCTAGCAAGACTCTTATTTGTTTAATACAAATCATATAATTAACACATATGGCAGCAATCACACGTACAACATTTGTGTTAGATTATCAGATGGTCTGGCAAATATGTCATAGCCGATGTATACGGCGCAGGTAAGGGTATGTATATACATATACTGTATGTATGTGTGAGAACCAGGTCACTGTATATGTGATCAGATTAAATTCAGCATGTGGAATAGATATTTTTGTATTGTGATACCCATTTGTACCTTCAGTCCCATGACTTTTGCATTAGTTTAATGTTTCAAAACATTTGTTATATTAAATGCATTCATTGTACAATACGTATTACTGCAAAATATACTTTAAATCTGAGGATTTAACTACAAAATTAACTACATATTAACTACAGGATTCCTCGGTTGTAGCAAGCAGCATTTTCCCTTATAGATTTGATTTATAGAATGTATGCTTTATAATATGAAAGTGGCCATGAATATGAGATGAATAACATAAGCATCTTACTAGTTTTTTCCATATGGTAAAAAGCACCAATGACTCATGATTTCATTTAATAGGATCATGTTAATTTAGAAAATACTATCTATCTAAAGTTCACAAATATCCTATAAAAGATGAGATAGTCCCCTCAGATACAATTTGATTTAATTTAGTCGCACAAGGACTGCCCTTGTAAATCTGACACAAATGCACAAAATCTACACAGCAAAAAAACTACCGAGCACATTGCACACTGCTAACGGGCTCATGAGCCAAAATGGTTGGGCTGTCTCGTGTGTTAATGTGCCATGGAGGTTCATCTTCCTTTCACATTTATTACATGCGAAACTGAAAATAGTCTGAACAAACGTGTATAAAAGGACATCGGCGATGTTGTGCTTCAACCATTTCTCAGCTGAAAAAGATGGACTGTAAATGAGTATTTTTGTGACTGTGAGCCTTCATGGCTGGGAGCCTGGCCCGGATTGTGTGTGATGTTCACTGCATACCCAGTATTCAGGGTAGGTTCTGTGTGAAAATCAGCTGCAGCTACATCTGATTACTGGGTCTGTATGAACATTACTGCCTTCACAAAGTCATAAGAAAAATAACCAGGAGACTCCAAGTTGAAAATGGAAAATGCTATCTGTCTCTTCACCTTGTAAATAAAACAACCAAATGAAGAATGCCCTTATGTTCCTGAATGAATTGCTGTACTCTTGTGTTTTGCATTTTACAAGTATAAAGGTAATAAACCAATTCTGCAATGTTATAAGTGAGTGGTATTTGTGCCTCTGGGTAAGCTGAAGACACCATTCCTGTTTTTTGGTGTGTAGGGTGTCTCCCTCATGTCATTATGTGCTGTCATTTCTTTACTGAGATTTCAGATACAGTACGTATGATTATACTGTATCTTGTTATTTCACACAATCAGAATTTATTTAACTGCACTGCATTTTGCAGTTCAGCAGCGAGAACACACACACTCACACTCACACACCCACACACACACACACTCAGTGAGCGCTAAAATTATTGGCATCCCTTATTTAAAATAAAAGAACAAAACACAGGTAAAGATGATGAACATTTGACCATTCCTTCATATAGAATCTAGAGTGACACTAGAGTGACACTAATTGGGAAGGTAGCTCCAGGAGAGGGTTGTCTCCTGCTTAGTCTAATCAACTGTATGTTGCTCTGAATAAGAGCATCTGCCAAATGCCATTCATGTAATGTAATGTAATGTAATGTAATGTGACCATCCAGTGACAGTAGACACTGAAGCCTTATTGTTTATATCATGAACTTAAAAAGAGCCGTCTCTTCTTACATCCCGGATAGAACTGGAGCAATGGTGGCAATGATAGCCCGTCCCAAAAGCACGTTTTCAAACGTTCTTCCTTTCAGTCGGTGTTTACTCTGACAACTGGACAAGATGCGGGTGGAACATCGTGGCACAGAGACGAAGATTAACAACCGCTTCTCCTCAGCCGCTCCATACCGGAGGAACTGCTGCCAAATGACACACTTCAAATATGTATAATATGTTTTTCGCATTTCTGTTCAGACCAGAACTGCAGCTACACCTCTCCTTAAGGAAAATTAAGAGCACCTCTTATTCCGACCTCTTCAGCACCCAAATCCAGATCTGCCTTCATGTTTGTTTTAGGCTGAAATACCAGCTAACATAGAGATCATGCAGATACAGAGTATCAGATATACAGCCAGATCTTTCAGATGATTTTATATAAATTCATAACTTCAACAAGTTCGTTAGTTAAACTACCAGACCAGCCTGGCCATTCCCCTCTGACCTCTCTCATTAACACATTAATGACAACTGCTGCTCACTGACATTCTGAGATACTCAAACTATACTGTATATTAATATTAGTACAAAATAATATAATTGTAAAACTTCTATGCTGTATGTTTTCTTTCTCTTTGATACAAAGACCCTGTGTGATGTGACTGTGCCAGGCTCCCTCGAGAAAGAGATGTATCTCGGTGGGAGACTCATCTGGGAAGTAAAGGATGATAAATACATAAATAATAATATGGAATGCTATTTATCCACCAAAAATTGAACAAATCTTCATAGCATTCATTTCTCGTGATTTACTTTTCTCCTAATCAGTTTATTCCAGACAGATTTGTCCATTTTGGAACTTGACCTGGTCAGAATGGAGCTGTACTGACTTTGGCATGGCAAAACCTGCCAAACTGGCTATATGATTCATGGTTATATGATTCATAGTTATATGATTCATTTTCGCTTCAGCGGAAACTTCTGCTTGCACGGACACGGCAATAGAAGAAATAGAAATAATAGGATTAAACGCGCATTTTTCAGCTGTTGATGTTCGCGAGTAACTGTTGCATTATGTTTGGAAGGAGATGTTTCTGTTGAGTTTTTCTAATTGAATTGTCAGCACACTGTTTACAGGGAAAAATGCAGTCAAGGGGAACTACATCAAAAAGCGTGGTGAAATCTATAAAGCTTAATCGCATCTCAGCAAAACTATCTGCTTGGATTGATATTACTCCAGGCAAGTGGAAACATACTTTCATTTCATGTTTGCGTGAACTGCCCCTTTAAATATATATGACTATAACTGATTTAAAATGATTTTTTTTTTTTTTTTATCACATATGAAAGTATATTTCCTGTGAATGATGGTTTTGTAGGCTATACCGGTTCACTTTTCATCGCAGAAGAATAAAATTGTGGATAAATCTTTTTATTTTTTTATGCTGTTTCTTATTGGCGATTCATGCAAATGTCAGTATGCTGTTGTACCAGGGATGGTCAAGGCAGGCCATATCTAATTAGCTGATTGAGCCATAGTGATTCAGCCAACTGGTGGCAGCAATAACCAATTTGCAATTATTTATTTATAATAAATCTCATCTCATGGCTCAGGCAGTAAGAGCAGTCGTCTGGCAGTCGGAGGGTTGCCGGTTTGATCCTCCGCCCAGGGCTGTGTCGAAGTGTCCCTGAGCAAGACACCTAACCCCCAAAATGCTGACGAGCTGGTCGGTGCCTTGCATGGCAGCCAATTGCCATGAGTGTGTGTGTGTGTGTGAATGAGAAGCATCAATTGTACAGCGCTTTGGATAAAGGCGCGATATAAATGCCAACCATTTACCATTTAAATAATTATAATAGTGTCCACCCAAATCCGGCACCACCCACCGTGGCATGTTTCGTTTCATAAACTGGATCTTAGGGTTCCCCCACCTACCAAATTAACACCTTATTATGGACTGCGCATCTCCAAGCCTGTTGGTCCTCGTTACGCATGTGCTTCATCAGTACCTAATGTCGCCACGAGACGGAGTGTTCATACGATTAGGACGGGGTACCAAATCGTCGTTCAAACTGTGCGTGTGATGCGCATAAATGTACAGCGTGATGCTGTGCCAATGCTGACGTTATGGTTTGAGCCTGGGCTATCGTGCTAAAGTAGGCAAATGTTACTAAACCAGCTCAAGTGCGGGGAACCTGCTCAGTTATATCATATTAAAACAAACCCAGCAAATTAAACATTTTCTCTTACAATTTCAATTCTTCGATGCAAAAACACAAAAACTCTTACAGATCAGTTGCACAAATTAGTTCGTAAACTTGTTTTGCTCTAAGTCGCCTGTGGTGGAGGAATCGCCTACAGTAGCCGACTGACGTCCATCAAGCTTGGCTCATAACACCAATGCGTCACCGCGCAACTGCGTCCGGGTTCAACTTTAAACCACAAAAATGCCGGAGCTGAGAGGTAAGTTTCTCCAGTTATGAGTAACCAGCCAACTAATTGAGCAAAAATGGACATTAAAATAAATGCATGTGTTTTACTGAACTTGCCACTGGTTTATTTTCGATGCTTAAAAAGTCTTTTTTAATATATTATATCATTAGCTAGAGGGTATATGCGAATGAACCAAGTTAGCTATGGCAACTACAGTTCTGAAAAGTTTATCAGCATCGCATTGGAATTCTTTCACAGACGTAACTCGTTAAATAAAACTTAAATTCAATGCAAGTTAAACCATCGCTGCGTTAACATGGCATGCTAACGCAGTGGACACAGAATTCCATTGATTATAGAAGGTCAACATAAGCGAAACTAGCATGCTAACGTTAGCGCCCTGGACTTCGACTGTCAGGACTCCGACATGTCTGAAGGACTGGATCAAAAGCATCGTTTCAGATTTAGATTTGGCTGACTAGCCAGCAGAATAATGGACCTCAACACTTTCTTTGGCGCTGCAGCAAAAACAACTTTCCATTTTCACCGATCGATGATAATCTTTGCTAAATTATTTTGCGAGCCATGACAGGCACATTTTCTTAACTAGCCTATCTACAATATGTGTTTATAGTTGGGTTTTTTTCTGAGAATAGAATAGGCCAGTTGGTCCACTTTCTACATTTTGCGTTTATTATAAATTGTGCCATATTCATCAAATTCACTGCATGCTTATTGAACGCCAGGCTACTGCGCACAACTTGTGGTTGCAGGCTATGTAATGCTGGTGTGCAATGGCGTGTGTGCGTTTTACTAATGTTTATACAAAACGGGTTAGATTCCTTGACCCAAAATAATGGTGGTGGAACAATGAACTTTCCTAAGGCGGCATTTTGTCTTGTGTTTCACATACCCTTACTTTGTACGCTTTTCAGAGCAGGAGGGTCAGTGTATCTGTCGTAGGGAGTGGCATGGATCGGTCCAGGATCCACTGCACTATGCCAAGCCCAAATCCCTGAAAGCGACACCCGAGCTCATCTGTTGATGGCGGTAGACCGGCTATATTAGGGCTCTGTTTAGACACTTGGTTTGCTGTAGTCAAGGTCGTTCTCTTGATTTGGACGAAAACAACAGCAAGCGCAACTAAGACAATGCGCAAAGCCGTTTTTCAAGATCAATAGTGTTTTTTCTTCTTCAGAATCATTTCGTATGAAATTCGTTGGCAGTAAGCTACCCCAACTGCGATTCTGATTAAGATTTTCCACAAGTTTTCGGCTTGCAGAATAAGGGCTGGCACTGTTCCTGTGTGCTAACAACGTATTAGCATACCTAAAATAAATTGTTGGAAAAAAATATTGGAAGCTTTTTTTCTGGCGTTATAAAGGCTAGATTTGCTTGTTTCAGTTTCAGTTTCTTGCTACCTGACGGTCAGCAAACGCAGTATCCACCTACCCACTCCACAAAAAGTATCGTATATAAACCATTCCAATGGCCATTGCCATTTATTTGGTTCACATTACATTGATGCCATATGAGAAAGAATATACCAGCACTGTACATTATAACATTATAATTATCGTCGGAATGCTAATAAATATCTTAGACTAGCAATATTGTACTTATCAGCTGATGGAAACCCTATACATGACAAACTATCATATCGGTTAACCGATATGTTGCTTGGCCCACTTGCCATCATCACTTTTAGCTTTATACATTTTTTATGGTATATTTTGCCACATGTAACATGTGTATTATATGTATATATTTTTTTTTAAAAACACACTTGGGTTTTCAGAAACCAAACAGATGATTGGTCTATCTGTGATTGGTCTATGTGTGACTGGTCTATGTGTCGTATCTTCCTAGAGACGAGTGAGGAGGCCTTATCGGAACTGACGGAATATGCCAAGAAACAAAAATGGTGGAAGAAGGTCTTTGGCAAGGATTCTGGGCAGGACAAGTCTTCAGTGGCCACTCAGCTTGTGGTAGGAGGAATCACGGGCTGGTGAGTGAGCTCCATTTCAATCGGGGCACTTACCGTAGTCCCATAGTCATTCTCATCGCATTAAGCACTGTCTAAATGCAGTGTGAGTGGATCCGATATGATTAATTACTGCCTGAGTTGCACTGAACTGGAGAGAGCACATCTCTGAGGTGTTTTTTTTGTTTTAGGTGTGCAGGGTATCTGTTCCAGAAGGTGGGGAAGCTTGCAGCTGCAGCAGTTGGAGGAGGTTTCATTCTGCTTCAGGTAAGAGGCCTGCTGTCTTGGTCTACTGTCTGACAACCTGCCTTTACTCTGGCCAAAACTGTGGTATTGCTACTTGGGCAGTTATCTGATTTTTTTTTTTTTTTTTTCAAGTTTTCATCTATGTGATCAGTCTAGCACTTGGAACTGTACTTCCCTCTCGGGTTTTCAGTGCACATGTCCCTGGTTATGGGTATGCACTTTGTTGTACGTTGCTCTGGATAAGAGCGTCTTATGAATTACTGTAGTGTAGTGTCATTTAATCTTTGATTTATTTAAAAGTAGAGAATGAGCCTGTAGCCTGAGTACTGGCTAATCGCCTCTTCAGCTGCGAGGACACTGGACACCTTTGTTCTCATGCCCGTGCGCTATATCACACACGGACTATTTTATTACTCCTGTATTAAGGAGGTACTTTGGCACAGCGAGAGACTTTCACTTTTACACACATGGAACACGTACTGTGAACTTCAAAATGAGACGTTTGCCTAGCTGATGCCTTTACATTACATTACATTTTATTTAGCAGATGCTTTTATCCAAAGCGATGTACAAAACAGTGCATATCAAGGTCATAGAACAAACAACTGAACATATCAGATAAGGTACAATTCATATAGGATTGGTTGTAAGGCCATGAATATAAGTACAGTACACAAGGTACTGTAACTACCATACCAAAGCATCTACAACTTCAGGAACTACAGTACTGAGACAAATACAAATTCAAAAGTCCTAGATAAAGCCTTTGTCTTGTGGAATGTGTGCATCTTGTATTACATGGTATTAATTTAGATGATTGCATTATTTTATGGATGCCATACTGGATAAGGTACAACAGGAAGGCACCACCTTCGACCTGAATCTGCAGCCCTCTGGTTTAAGCCAAGCTCCTTAACCACCACTCTGTACTGTCACTGTGTAGTCCAGGGGTATCCAGAGGTGTCCAGTCTTAATCACCGGTGTGGGTGCAGGTTAAGGGCCGGTGTGGGAGCACATTAAGGGCCCCTGTGGGTGCAGGTTAAGGGCCGGTGTGGGAGCACGTTAAGGGCCCCTATGGGTGCACGTTAAGGCTGTGGGAGCAGGTTAAGGGCCGGTGTGAGTGCAGGTTAAGGGCTGGGGTTTTTGTTTTGGTCTAGCACAAGGACACCTGATTGACGTAATTAAGGCATCGCGGTCTCCAGTAAAGATCTTGATAAGGAGAATCAGGTGCCTTGGTGTTGGACTCAATGAGAGACCTGCACCTTGGCCCTTTGTGGATAAGTTTGGCCGCCCCTGATGTAGCCTGTTTTGGTTGTTGGTTCAGTGAAGACACGGTGGCGTTAATGTGCTCCAGGTTGCGAATCATACGGGGTACGTGACGGTGGACTGGAAGAGGGTGGAGAGGGACGTGAACAAGGCCAAGAGACAGCTGCATCTCAACACCCAGAGGCCCCCGAAGGAGGTGCGGACAAAGGTGGAGCAGGTACGCCCTTCTTCTTGCAAACTAACCAATCACAACACTGTCTTCCCACAAACTAACCAATCACAACACTGTCTTCCCACAAACTAACCAATCGCAACAACAGGGGTGCAGCGGCCTTCCCACAAACTGACCAATCACCACGCCTGTACAGCTGTCTTAACCACAAACTGACCAATCACCACGCCTGTACAGCTGTCTTAACCACAAACTAACCAATCACAACACCAGAGCCACGTGTTCATAAAGGAGCCTTCACACTGATTCTGGCACTCTACACATTCCCAGTGACCTACTGTAGAAACTGCTTTCAGGATTTTCATTCTTACACTCTCCATAACCATAGCAAGGCATTGTGATATTACCCTGCTTAA
This sequence comes from Conger conger, assembly GCF_963514075.1. Classification (NCBI taxonomy): domain Eukaryota; kingdom Metazoa; phylum Chordata; class Actinopteri; order Anguilliformes; family Congridae; genus Conger; species Conger conger. Next base: position 1,997,305 of record NC_083766.1, on the reverse strand, counting down.
CATGTTTCAATCCATATATTTAGCATGGTGATGGATACTTTTTTTCCTCCTCTTCTAGGCTCAAATGTTTGTGAAGAAGAACATGGTTCTCACCGGAGGATTCGCTGGGGGCTTCCTACTGGGCCTGGCATCTTAGGAAATGTATTTCTTGTTTATTCTCTTTTAAAAGATTCTTCGTTTTCTTAGTGTGCATATATTACACACAATCGATCACGTGTAGATTTAAAATAAAGTATTTTTGCATCTTAAAAAGAACATTCTGAAAGCTTGATGTGCAAATATAGGCTTTTAAAAAGTTGTTCACATTAAGAATCAGCTTGTACTTTTTTTTTTTTTTTTTTAGATTGCTTAAGCATGGCCAAAGGACATGTAATTCAGTTTAATATTTAATTTGCAATGTATGCTGTTCATTTATAGTAATGAAATGTGGAAAGACAGTATGTAAAGGTGTGTATGCAGCTCTTGGATTGAGCAGCATTTTTCCCAGGGTATTTCTCCTGCTCACACAGGATGGCACTGATCGTTCTCCCAGCACAGACGGGATTTTAATAAATGAATTACAGTGGTAATCAGATGTTATTAATGCTTATGTAATATCAGTGGATATCAAAGCATAGTAAAGTTCCAGCGTAAGAATGTTAAAAATGTATTAAAGTTACTGGATGACAGCGTAATTGTGCAGATGCATTTCATACAACAAATGGTAACTATACACATGAAGTTGACCTCTCTGCAGGTTTGGCTTTTTAATTTTTACTTTAGTTTACTAGGCAGAGGTTATGGTTTGGAGCTATAAGGTTTGAGGTTAAAAACAAAAATATATGACAGACATCTCAGATTTGAGTTCAGAACTGGAATAATATTTTTTTTACTGATTACGAACAAACAAAAAATAATTCATGAACAAAATGTACAAGATGGCATATTAAATGATATGTACAATGGACAAAATAATGGCTATATGTGGACATAAATGGATACCACTGACCGTACTATGCATATTCAACAGAACATTTCATAACTCCATTATGTAGGTTAGGCTTTGTTCCAATTTAGCAGTAGATCTCTCCCAGATAATGTCAACATATGAATGAAGCCGTGATAGTTTCAGGTCAGTCCCAGCGTTTGGATATGGATTTCTTGAATGCAGTTATTGCTGCCGTAAATCGTTGTTTTTTGTTGTGTATTAAGACTTAAAATATTTTTTTCTAAAAGTGCCTGAATCAGCTATGGGACTGTGTAATATCAATCCTAGCAAACCTCAATAGTTAACCTGTTGGGAGAAATGGTAGTTTTGACTGCACCTGGGTTGATACTAAAAGTACTATTCTAATAGTATGAAAAGCAAAATAAAAAGTCGCTGCAGTCAATCTGTAGTTAAGCTTTATGAGAAGATTCCATTGCTCCATCACCAATACAATTTTAATCTGATTTTACTGCATCAGCAGTGGAAAATGAGTTCAGATGCTATGGAAGCAAAATGCTGAGCTGGCAGAAAGTCTGCACCAAAACATATTTCAGAATTTCTCTTATACATATCACTCCATTGATTTATATTCCACTAATGTTCGCAAGCTTTGCACGTTTTGTTTTCATAATGCTGTATAATTCTGCTACAAAGAATGTTCAATTTAGGAGAAATAAAGTATTTTAACACGTGTCTTCGAAAATGCATTCACATTTACTGGCATTTAATCAATTTACAGCTCTTAGGGATTCTTTTTAATTGGAACTATAACAAAAAAAATACTGAACCAGAATACTGTAGTAAATCAACTGCATGCAAAGTAAACGACATTATTGTTGATTTAATTCAAATGGAATTGATGAATGTACAGTTTGAGGCCTTTAACAGGACGTTACCTCTGGTTACACCTTCCATATTAACAGAAACATTTACAGGCATAGCTAATATAGCTAGTATCGTCATCTGTTCGTCCATTGGTGTATATACAACAGAATTCCGTACATTTCACAGAAGAATCTGACACCACGAAGTCAGGACTTTCTCTCTTCTTCCGTCTTCTGCTCTCTCGCAAACCCAGAGCAGCAGACCGACTCCTTCCCGACGAGAGCTGAACAGCACCGGCGCATTTCTCTGATCACGTCCTGGCATCGACTTTCAATGTATTTGTTCGCTGTGTGATCCAGGGGCAGCATGTTAGCTGATTATACATTTTTATCAACTAGCAAGGCTGGTGCACATAAACGTTATAACTGACCAGTCATTTAGATTCACGGAATACAGGTTAATGTAAACATACATTAAGTAAACCCAACTTAGTTAAATGATATGGCTAGCTACGGCGTTACCTTGTAAACATTTCTGTATTTCGCATGCTTGCTTCTGACAAGGATCTTTTTGGGACATTTCGTTTTGCTGATTATATGAAGATTTTCTCTTTTAAACGTATTTAATAATCAATTATAATTGCATGAAGGTCAGGCGAAGACGATAAACATTCAAAACTTCTTGCCGGACAGGTGCAGCAACAAAAGGTGTCCGACTGGAACAACCGTATACATCGGTTTTTACAACGGAAGCATTCATTGTAACAGCGGAAATACAGAAGTGGGAAGTTGACATTGCTGAGGGGTTTGGGGAGGTGTAAATAACACCTTTGTATGTGATTGTAAAAACGTATTGCCTTATCTTAGGATATAATGGCGGTCAGTGCAGTCCATCTAGAGTCGGACGCTTTTCTGGTTTGTATGAATCATGCGTTAAGCACGGAGAAAGAAGAAGTCATGGGTCTGTGCATTGGGGAGGTAAGTTGGCTGATTATAAATGTAGCTGGTACCTTCAGAACAGTGTGAATTGCAGTTAACCTTGTCAGTGTTAAAGCACACAACTGTAGCTTATGGTATTAGCTAATGGCAATGGGAAAATAGCTTATAGAAGTAATTCACGTTATCGTTGGCAACGAAATATGGTTGGAGAGCTATCCATAGTAGTGATTTCACCGCCAGTTCTCGACAGCTTTCTGGCTGTAGCTATCTAACTCACTCGAATTTACGGCAGTGCGTGTTCATGTCAACTCCAGGTGGACAACAACCGGATCGTCCACATTCACTCAGTGATCATCTTGCGTCGCTCTGACAAGAGGAAAGACCGGGTGGAGATATCGCCCGAGCAACTATCTGCAGCTTCCACTGAAGCAGAAATATCCTTCACATGTTTGTTTACTTGTGTATTGATTGGACGTCCTCTCTGCTGGTCGCATACTAGTAATCAAAATAGGCCCACGTTCTTATGTTTGTTGTAGCCTCAGCACTTGAAATTGTACTTCCCTCGAGGGTCTTTCGGCACACTTGTTATGGGTTATGGTCATGGGTATGCACGTTGTAGTCCGTCGCTGTGAACAAGAGCGCCTGCCAAATGCAAATAATGTCACGTAAATGTATAATCATTTGTCAGCATTATCTGATCGCACTGAGGGACTTTATCTCTAAATGTGAACGCTTCCCTAATGAAAACGCACAGATTAGCGGAAATGACAGGACGCCCCATGAGAGTCGTCGGATGGTACCATTCCCACCCCCACATCACGGTGTGGCCGTCGCACGTTGGTAAGTGTCTCGTCGACCTGGGGGTTAGGGTTATGCCGCCAATCGTGACTAAAGGATGGTTTGCAGTTCAGCAGTGGGTTTCTTTACCCCGTAAACATTTTTTAGCCACATCCTCATCAGCAGAAGCAGTATAGACCACCTGCGCATTTCCAGCTGCATTAAAAGATGGAACGTGCTGCTTTGTCTGAAAATAGCACCCACATTATGTAAAAATGTACTTTGCCTCTTGTTACTGTACTGTTGAAAACATGGTAGTGTTGCTGTCGTTTGAGGACGGAAGAGCACAGTGATGTTGGTGGGATGCTAGGCAGCACAGATTTTGTGTTGTGACGTTGTCCTTTCTGCAGACGTGAGGACGCAGGCCATGTATCAGATGATGGACCAAGGCTTCGTTGGGCTGATTTTCTCCTGCTTCATTGAGGATAAAAACACAAAGGTCAGGACATATTTACTCTGTCTAACGCTTACGGTTTAGGACCGAAAGTAAACGCATTTCACTCTGTCTAACCCTTATGGTTTGACAGAGGTTTGGATTCATAGTGATTTGTCATTTTTAAGAGTCCGCAGTCCACTTAAATTACTGGTAGCCTGGATAAAGATGAGCATGAAAGCCTGTTTAAAATGAACAAAATATGTAACGAGCTACAGTATATATTATGCAGAAGATTTTGTTTTCATTCTAATAAACTTGTTCAGATAAAAATAAGAGTCTGCATCTGCCTCAGAATGTAATGAAACGGTGTGGGCTGTCTTGGTGTTGAGTTATGCCGCCTTAAAGCATTATTCTCCATGCGTGTGCATCAGAAGAGACTGATGTGATGTTGCTTGTCTCCTTTAGACTGGGAGAGTCCTCTACACGTGCTTTCAGTCTGTACAGGCACAGAAGGGCTCAGAGTAAGTGTTTCAATCACAGCAGCTACAGACACAACATCAAAACTACAGACACAACAGCACTACATACACAACCACATAACTACAGACACAACAGAACTACAGACACAATCACAGATCTGCAGACACTACAACAGAACTGCATACTCAACATCAAAACTACAGACACAACATCAAAACTACAGACACAACAACAGAACTACAGACACAACATCAAAACTACAGAGACAACAACAGAACTACAGACACAACATC